>NW_005871424.1:720600-737681 GCF_000147115.1 Myotis lucifugus | reverse complement strand
AACACTGATGAGAGAGATAAACTTCCATCAACTGCCTCCTGCATGCCCCCACCGGGATTAAGCCCACAACTGGGCATATGCCCCAACTGGGAATCAAACAGGTGACCTCTTGGTGCATGGGACGACATTCAACCAACTGAGCCACCGCCCGGGCAACCACATTTTCTTTATCTATTCACTCCTCAGCAAAAACTTAGGTTATTTCCTACTAGTGACCTGGTGCACAGATTCGTGCACACTGAAAGGAAATTAATTAGAAGGTGGCCTGTGGGGCGGGACTGGGCAAGACGGCCAGACACACCCTGGAGCCAACCTCTCTCAGTCCCTCCCCAGTGTCTGCAGAGAGAGCAGGGTCTCTCCGGCAGGTGGAGTCCCTCGGCCTGGCCTGCAGGGATGGGGCCGAAACCAGCTCTCCGACATCCCCCGAAGGATCCCGGAGTGCGAGAGGGCACTCTACAAAGTTGCTGTGGTACAGGGTGTGGAACACAAATGCAAGTGTGGAGTAAACCAGATTCGGGGCCGACAGTGCCCCAGCAACAACATAATCCATGGCCTAAGGTGGAATTACATAGCCCTGTGAGGAATCGGGCTCCTTCCTCTCTGCTTTTGGGGTGCGTCACCCGAGAACTGACACTGCCCAGTCACTGCAGCTCAGCAGCTCCTGCGTTGAGCGTCTGCCCCCTGGTGGTCAGTGCACGTCACAGCGACCAATCGGAGGGTGGGACACTTAGCATATTAGCCTTTTATTATGTACTAGAGGCCTGATGCACAAAGATTCGTGCAAGAATGGGCCTTCCTTCCCCTGGCTGCCAGTACCGCCTTCGCTCTGGCCAGGAGTCGCCTTTCCACCTTCCCACACTGCCCAGAGGCCTGGAGTGGCTGGGGTGGTGCAGAATGCCTGCGTTGTCACCATGGCAACGACACAAGTGTCCTGCCCCGCCCCGGCCGCTCAGTGCCTGTGTATGCAAATTAACCCACCATCCTTGTTGGGTTAATTTGCATACTTGCTCCTGATTGGCTGGTGGGCTCGTGAAGGTATGGTCAATTTGCATCTTTCTCTTTTCTTAGTGTAGATAGATGTTGGCTATGGTGAATGACCTTGCTTTTGGCAGTGATTTTTGGGATATGACACAAAAGCAGAGGCAACAAAACCCAATGACATGTAGTCATCACGTCTCTTTAGGCTCCTTGATCTCAGTCTGTCCTTGTTTCTCGTGACCTTGGCTATTTGGAGGAGTACTTGTCGGGGATCATCTGGAGTGGCCCTCAATCTGCACTTGTCTGGGGCTTTCTCTCATGATCAAGCTAGTGTTACGGGCTTTGAATGAATACCACAGAGGTGAAGTGCCCTCCTCTTCATGGTGCATCTTTTTAAGTGCCTTTTAACCAACAGGCTCTTGCCTATCCCCTTCTTCACTTATAACTGACGGTGGAAGAACCCAGGACCTCTGGCTGGTAGCTACCCCGTCTGGATTCCGCTGACTGCTCACTCATGGAAGAGTTTAAAACCTTCCTCTGTCCTGTGATATCACTGAAAGTTGGCAGCTGGATCTAGATTCTGAGGCCGAGATAATCTCATTATAAGATACTAGAGGCCCTGTGCATGAATTCGTGCACAGGTGGGGTCCGGCCAGCTCACCGCGATTTGGGAGATCAGGCCAGGCTGGCCAGGGGGAGGGGACACAGGAGGTTGGCCGGCTGGCTCCACCCCTAGTCAAACTCCCGGTGGAGAGGACAAAGTACTACCAACTGGGTGGCTTAAACACAACAGAAATGGGTTCCCTCAGGGTTCTCAAGGGCAGAGGTACCAAATCAAGGTACTGGCACAGCTGTTGCCCCTTAGAGCCTCTCAGGAAAATGTTTTCTTATCTTTTTCAGCTTCTGGCAGCCCCAGGTATTCCTTGGCTGTGGCAGCATCACTCCACTCTCTGTCTCATCTGCACATTCCCATCTTCCTCTGTGTCTCTGTCCAAATTACCCTGCTCTTATAAAGACACCGGTCATTAGATTAAGGCCCCATCCTACTCCAATACAACCTCATTTTGCCTAATTACATCTACAGCGACCTTGTTTCCAAGGAAGGCCATGTTCTTAGTACTGGGTGGTTAGGGCTTAAACATACCTTAGGGGGGACATAATTCAGCCCACAACACAGGGTATCCCACTAAACCCAAAGCACAGCAAGACTTCATGGTAGAAAGCCAGGAGGGGCCAGCACTGCCTGTCTCTGTCTTCCCAGGACTGCCTGGTCCACCCTTCCCATGTCATGTTCATGTGCTTTATTAATTCCCTCTCCTTCTCATTCATTCTCATTCTCTCTCTCTCTCTTATCCCCTCTCTCTCTCTCCTCTCTCTCCCCTCCCCCACCTGTTTTCTCTGCTAAGTTCAAGCACCCACCCAAGATGAGCTCAGAGAGACTCAATTCCAACTTCCTGGGAGAGAGGGCACATGGCCAGCTTTGATCCTGTTTTTGTCCCTTGGTACAATCAGCCATGGCCAGAGCCAAAAGAATCATATATTGAAAGTTCTGAATCTTCCAGGGCTCAGGGAAGGACACGTTTCTGAAGAAGGAGAAATGAATGAAACAGTGTTCCTGATAGAGTATGCAAGCGACTGCTATGTTCCAAAACACAAAGAAAATTCCCCCTGGATTCTCAGGACTGTCTGAGAAGAATCTGTAAGCAGCTGAATTCTCACAGAAAAGGCGGAGTGGAATCAGAAAAATACTGCCTGTGACACTGGTTCAGCTCCGCATCCCTATCTTTGGGAGCATGGGTTATTATCCAGGTGTACACTGCCCCTTCCATTTTTCTCATCCCTCTGGGCCACGGTTCCAGTTTGAGAAGCCCAACCTCGCTGAAATGCAGCGTCAGGGACACTGTCTTGCTCAGCTAGGGCTGCTACCACAAAAATACCATGGCCTGAGGGGCTGAAACAGCAGGCATTCATTTCTCACAGTCTGGAGCCTGGGAGTTGAGGTCAGGGTGCAGGCAAGGCTGGGTTCTGGTGAGAGCCCTCCTCCTAGCTTACAGACAGCTGTCTTCTCACTGTCCTCACAGGGAGCAAGCGAGAGAGAATCATGCCTCATGTCTTTTCAAGGGCATTAACTCCAGTCATGAGGGCTCCACCCTCAAGACCTGATCACCTCCAAAGACCTCACCTCCTAATGCCATCACCTTAGGGATTAAGCATCAAGCTGTGAGTCCGCAGGGGGGAGGAGGGGACACACAAATATCCTGTCCACAGCAGACAGTGGGGGAGGGGGGATAGAAAGCATGATGAGATTCATCCTGGGGAGGGTTGACGTTGAACTCTGTCAGCAGGAGCCAAAAGATACGGGAAAGGCTGGAGTAACGGCTTAGAGCATGCTGAAGGTGCCAAGCAACTCAGCAAGCAGTTTCCCCCTCATCTCACTCAGGACTCACTCCATTATTTCCCAGGCCAGTGGGATGGGTCACCAAGACAGAGAGCTGGTCAGCTTCTAATTATGCCAAGGCTCTGAGTGACAGGCCTGGATCGCTGTCTTCCCCCCACAGAGCCTGCAAGGTGCAGCAAGAAGAAGTGACTCCCCAGGCATTCTTTGCCCCTCTCCACACATGCCACAGATAGAATTATATGTGACTATGCACTACTAGAGGCCCGATGCACCAAATTCGTGCAAGAGTAGGCCTTCGCAGCCCCGACCACCCTCCCAGCCCCAGCTTCATCCGGAAGGTCGTCCTATGGTCGTTCCACTGTTCGGCTGTTCAGTCAATTTGCATATTACGCTTTTATTATTATAGATGGTGACATTAACTTATTAGTCCTCACACCAGCTCTGTGTTATTCCCATAGATCAGAAAACAGAGGCACGGGGAGTTTAAGTATTATTCCCAAGACTACTCAACTAGTAAATGGCGTATGTATCCGACTCTAAATCCCTTGTGTTTTCATACCAAACCAAGTTATCCCTTGGATAGCATTGGTTGAAAGAGAGAAGAAGGAAAATGGCAGATGCTTTCAGCAGATGTCTCAGAAATAGTTTGTCATAATTTTTACTGTTACCATCTCAGACTTAAGAATAAATGCAGTTGGCTACATAATGATTTGCAGTAATTCTCCTCCCTTTCCTTTCACCCTATGATTCCATGGGGTAGTCAGAATATTTTCTGATGCAAATGAACCCCAAATTAGACTTGCCTAAGCAAAATATGGTTTAACTTACACCCAGATGTAGATTCAGGCACAGCTGGATCTCAGCATTGACGATGAAACAAGAACCTGTACTTCATCTCTGAGCTATTTTTTTCCCTTTGTGATGGCTTCCTTCTCACACAGCTCCTCCCATACACTAACTCTTCACAACAACTTTTAGCTTAAATTCTATCAACTTAGAAACCCCAATGGGTAGAATCCCAACAAATTTCAGGGCTGATGCTCATTGGCTTGGCTTGGCTTGATCACACCCATGGGCCCTTGCCTGAATTCATCACTGTGATTAGGATGCTGGGTAAGCTGATAGTCCAGGACTGGATCACATGCCTACCCCTAAAAAGGCAGGTGAGAAACAGTCTCTAACAAACCACATAGCCTAGAAGTAAGGGACAGAGAGGAGTGATATTCAAAATAGTTAACAACTGGCATGGCACAGGGACCCACCAGTCAGAATGGATACTGGCTACAAATAACCAATGATGCCATACCATTCTTTGCATTCTGGTTAACCATCAACTCTGGAGAGCAGTGATTACCCAAAATAAATATTGCTCTTAATAGAAAAGCAGTGATAAATGCTGAACAAGCAAAAAGCACAGACTTTCCCTACAGGGCTGCTTGGTGTGTCTTCCCCCATCCCTGTTCACATGGCAAACTCCTACTCATACTTTGTGAACTTTTAGTTTCCCATCTCACTCTACTCCTCCACTGAGGCCACTTCCGGGCCTTACTGCTACCTCTACATATCCCCTTTCAGGAATTCCCAAGGCAACATCACCCATGTCTTGGTGCCTAAAGGACATACTAGCCTCATCTTGCCTAACATCAGTGAGAAATAAAGGGCCGGTCCCTTAATATGTAAGCCCCAATTGCCTTGATCTTTTGTGGCCATCATTTCAGAGAGCTTTTATGTCACCCGTGATTAATCCTGCAATGCGGCCTCACAGCAAACTCTCACAAGAAACCCCTTCAGCATAAATGCTGAGAAAGCCCAGACTTCTCACAGCTTCACACACAGGTTGTTGTTGTTGTTTACCACCCACTATCCATTTACTTAATTGTTCAATTCCAGTATACATGCACAGTGGTTTTAGAATTGCTAACTTGTACCATGTGGGGAATAATTTTATCAACTAGAGTACAATGGTATATACATTTGACCATCCCTATAGTTTTGCCTTTTCCAGAATGCCATCTCATTGGAATCATGCATTATGTAGCTTTTTAAGAATGACACCTTCCGGAATGTTGTCCTAACTGGTTTGGCTCAGTGGATAGAGCATCAGCCTGTGGACTGAAGGGTCCCAGGTTCGATTCCGGTCAAGGGTATGTACCTTGGTTGCAGGCACATCCCCAGTAGGGGGTATGCAGGAAGCAGCTGATCAATCTTTCTCTCTCACTGATGTTTCTAACTCTCTATCCCTCGCCCTTCCTCTCTATAAAAAAATCAATAAAATATATATTTTTTTAAAAAGAATGGCACCTTGCTAGCTTCCTGTACATTTTAGATTTTTGCTCAGTTGGCCCTTGATAAAGCATGTGGCCATCCTCATCACAGAAATCAGCTTCCTCCCTGGGCCTAAAATTAGAAGCCCCGACTGCCGACTGTGAGGCACAGAGCTCACTGCCTGCTGACATTTCCCTCTCGTTTATCTTCTGCAGGAACACTGTGAGTTCTCACCAGCTCTCCCATCAGCTGGCCTGGAAGGAGGGCCCCAGGCAACAAGAGGGCAAGCAGATGAAGAGGCCAGTGGTTGAGGAATGGCCCTGGAGACAGTGGAGCAGCTGGTCACTGGAAAGCTTCCTGCCAGCGGGTCTAGAATGGAGAACTTGGATGCCCACAGAAAAGAGTGCAACTTGGCAGAATCAGAGAAAAATCTAGTGCCAGGTTCTGAATTCTGACGGGGCCCATAACATAACACTTTGCCTAAATGATTCACTTTGATAATCAACACATCCAAATTCCCAACCACTGAGAATTATACTAAAATCAAAATGAAAGATAATGCATTATTCTTGGAATAAAGTTATGAAGAAATATGGATGACTGCTGTAAGTAAGAATGTATAATGGTGGATCCAAGTAGTTGGGGGAAAGGGAAGATGCTGATGGGCTTTCTGAGGTTGTGACACTTAGGCTAAGACTAGAAGGACAACATGGAGTTATCCACGTATAAAGTAAAGGAAAGCATTTATGCAGTGATTGCAATATGTGCAAAGGCCCTGAGGTGTTGGAGGAAATGGGATATTAAAAGTGACAGGGAGAATGTGGTGAGAGAGATGAGTTGGGGAGGTAAGCAGGGATTAGCTCAGACCGGATTGGATAAACTCTATTAAGTAATTTATATGTTCACAGAAATTCATCAACACTTTACAAGAGGCCAATGTTTATTTATTGGATTTCTGGTTCTGCTTGTCTGGGGTTTTATTTCCAACTTCCTTGGTAGCATATACGCTCCACGAAAGCAATGACCTTTGACTCACAGCTCTATCACCAGCACCTAAAAATATGGAATATTTTCCTAATCATCCTCACACCTATTAGCCATGACCTCTACCTCATCAGGAAGCTAAACAAAGATGTTCACTGTCTATAGTGGCTACTATCAGGGGTCCCAAGACCACCCTCAGTCTGGATGATTTACTAGAACTCAGAAAAGCCATAATACTCATGGTTATGGTTATTACAAGTGAAGGATATAGATTAAAATCAGCAAAAGAAAAAAAATATATAGGTCAGGTCAATATGGTGAGATAACCATTTTCTACCATGCTCCCCCCACCCCCTATTTAGACAATCACCCGTGGATGAGAGCCTTTGAGCAAGTCCAGGCTCCCATGGGAGCAGTTCCAGCACAACACTGGGGAGAAAAAATCCAAGACTGGATGCACTGAAGAAGGTGAAAGAAACCATCTCACTTTATCCACGTCACACCTCCCCCAGGGCAGCACAGCTCATTGCCAAGAAAGACCTTCCTGGCCTGTGATTTCTCCCACAGGGGAAGTGAGAGCGTGTGTGGGACCCACTTCCTCCTTGCCTCATCCAGAATACTGAGGTGTGCTGTGCAACTTGGGGCCTGGGAGAGCAGCATGCAGGGCTCTTAGAGGGTATCCAAGGGACACAGATCCTACTACTCACTTTGTGGATCCATCACGAATCCTGCCTGTAAGCGGCTGGAGATGGGCTCCCCTGCAGATCCCCCAACCGGACCGTGAGAACCACTAACATCTTACCACACCAGCCACCCCATGGCCAGCTCCCTGTGGCCGTGAGAGCAGGCCTTTGCAGATGCTTTGCTTTGATACCAAAAGCACAATCAATAAAAGCAAAAATCAACAAGTGGGAGGGACTGCACCAAGCTAAAAAACTTCTGCACAGCAAAAGAACAATCAACAAAATGAAAAGGTAACCTACAAAATGAGATAAAATATTTGCAAACCATATTATCTGGTAAGGGGTTAATATCCAAAATATATAAGAAACTCATACAACTCAATAAAAAAATCTTATTTAAAAATGGGCAGAAGACCTCAATAGACATTTTTCCAAAGAAGACATACAAATGGCCAACAGGTATATGAAAAGGTGTTCAACATCACTATTCATCAGGAAAATATAAATCAAAACCACAATGAAATATCTGTCAGAATGCTATCAAAAGACAAGAGATAAGAAGTGTTGGTGAGGATGTGGAGAAAATGGAGCCCTGTGCACTGTGGTGGAAATGTAAATTGGTGCAGCACTGTGGAAAAACAGCGTGGAGGTTCCTCAAAAAAATAAAAATGGAACGACTATATGACCCAGCAATCCACTTCTGGGTACCTGGGTATATATCTGAAGGAAACAAAAGCAGGATCTTGAAGAAATACGTGCACTGCCAGCATTATTCACAATAGCCAAGACATGGAAACAACCTAAATGTCAATCGAAGGATAAATGAACAAAGAAGAAATGTGCTGTGTATATATGCAATGTAATATTACTCAGCCACAGAAAGAAGAAAATCCAGTTATTTGTGACAACAAAGTAGAACCTGAAGGGTATTATACTAAGTGAAATGAGTGAGATGGAGAAAAACAAACCTCACTTACATGTGTAATCTAAAAAATCTGAGCCCACAGGAAATGAGAGTAGAACAGGGGTTACCAGGGGTTGGAAGGAGAAGTGAGCTGTTGATCAAAGGGTATAAGCTTTCAGTTATAAGATAAATAAATTCTGGGGATCTAACACGAAGCATGGTATCTACAGTTAACAATATTCTATTGCATACTGGAAAGCTGCAAAGAGAGTAGGTCTTACATGTTCTCACCACAAATGAAAAAGGTAATTATGTCAGGTGACTGAGGTATTAACTAACCTTATTTGGTAATCACTTTATAATATTTGCACATAAAATCACCACTTTAAGCTGATGGAATGACCCATGTCATATATATCTCAATGAAGCTGAAAAAAATTTTTTAAGAGAACAGAGTCCAAGAGAGTACCAGGCACAAGCTTCCAGTTGTCCTCTCCCAGAGGGGCCATATGGACAGCACCTACTGGTATTCTCCAAGAAGGGATGTGTGACAACACATACAAAGTGATAGTAACCAATGAAGTTCATCCAAGCCTTCTGTCCAGGGCTTTTATTGAGAGATGGTCACACAGGCCTGGAGCATCCTCACACTGACCTTACTCAGCATCCAGCCACTCCAGAGGTCCAACTGATACCACATGGCCCAAAGCCGAGGCACACAAAACCAGGCATTCACCATAAGTCACACTGTTAGCACAAATGTTCTGGTATGCCTCAAGACCCCAGGCAAACAAAGACTATAATCAGGCAGAATATTATAAGGACTTTGAGATCCCAGCAGCCAGTCACTGACCAGACCTTGCTTTGGATTGGGCAAGATTTGAACACCCAGACATGCTGAGTCACCCTTTACTGCATAAAGACAATATACAGATGAGAAAGATGCTATGCTTTCTCATCTGTAAACAAATGGAACCAGGTTGAAAGAAGACACATTCAGGCAGAACCAGGAGCCACCTCTGCCCCCATCCTTCATAGGACCTACCTCATGGGCAACAGGAATACCATCCCTCCCCCACCCCACCCCCACACACACACCCTGCTGTGACATCTATGAGCCTGTCATAGCTCTGGTTTTCAGAAAGACAAGTGCAGGGAAGCAGGTCTGTGTGCAGAAGGTTTACTGGGGAGCAGCACTTGTAAGGAAGGGAGGAGAGCAGCGCCTGGCAGAGGGAGGAGTGGAACCACGGAGCGGAGGCGATCCCATGAACAGCTTGAACATGGGACCTCCCTTCAGATATGTCCCAAATCAAGGCAAGGGACACGGCCTTTGTCACCCTCACGGATCAGTCATTGGACGTGGATGCCTTGGGAGCAGGAAGGGTTTCCTTTGGCTAGAAAGCACAGCTCAGCTCTGAGCTGTCAGCAGCCAACTCCCCGGGCAGCTGGGGGCAGGAGTGCCTTAATAGTCTTACATACATAGAGGGTGGGTGGTGCAATACCCAGCACAAAGCCCAAGACCAAAGAGGGGAGAGAAAGCGATGAGAAACCTTGACTTAATTAAGGTTGAAAACCCAGGTTGACTTGAGAACCCTGAACTGATGGTTGACTCAAGAGATTAGGTTTTAAACCAGAAGGGTCTGGGTTTACCTTGACTTGACAAGACTGAGTGTTCTGGCTCTGGAGTGAAGGGGTCCATGATAAAGAAGAAAACTTCAGAATAAAGAAGTCTAGGATAAAGATAAACACATCAGATCTTGTGGGCTGGGGTAATAAATACGTGGTTGTTACTTATCTCTGAGCACGGGGCCTCAATGGCACAGTCCAAAGCCCCAAAGGTACAATCAGAGCAAGGTGGCCACAGCATCTGTGAGTGGTCACTAAGCTCCATCAATCTGCTCTCCCTGAATAAGGTGATGTTCCCTCCAGGAAAAAGGAGAAATCTTTCCTTTTAAACTAGAAGGCATAATATTTTAAAAGTACACCCTCTTTGCTCAGTAGTTCTACTTCTAGACATTTATCCTACAGATGAACAATTCATGCACAGCCAGGGGTATATGCAAGAGGTATAAACTGTAGTCGAAAATGACAACAAACATCATGAATGCTCACCACGAGGGAACTGGGTAACTAATTTATACATGTCCATACACTGGAATATTACACAGCCCTAAAAGAGAAAAAGGCATCCCTAAATGTACTAATATGTAACAAAGATACATTGTTAAGTAAAAAATCAAAATGGAGAATAATATGCATGGTGTGCTATCATTTATATCTCTTAAAACTAGGAAAAGACTATATATAGATACATTCTTCTATACAAAGAGGGTATCGTATGGAAGGCTTTAAGATAAGCCAGCAACATTTGTCATCTTTGGGAAAGGAGAGCGAGTGATGAGGATGAAAAGGAGACTTCCTTTTCACAGTATACTTTTTTTACTGTTCAATTTTTTTGCCATATGCACACATTCCCTATTCAAAAAATGAATTTTTAAAAACTGAAAACAATGAAAAATCTGATAGGCATGCAAACGAAATTAATTAGCCATTTCTATAGCTTCAACATGCATTTTAATTTACGAGTATCCTGGACTCCAAGACTGATTGGCTGTAAATTAAGAGCCTCGGTGATTTCCCTTCAGAGGGACAGATGCTGACATTGTCCCTGTGATTTTTCACAGATGTTTGCCTTCTAGCATCTTTGAAATCGGGTTTCTCTTTTTATCTGGAAATCCCAAATTTCTCCTATCAAATGGAGATGACAGGAAAATTCAAAACCATTATCACATTTCGAAAAGGGTTTATAAGTAGCAACTGACAATGAGAAGGGAGACATTTTTAAGGAGGAGCCGTGACATCTCTTCCTTAAGTCCTCCTTGTCACCACATACCTCGATCTACCTGACTGGGCTACTGGAGAGGGAGTCTGCATCAATACTGAGACGTATTAAAAAAAAAAAAAAAAATACTGAGACGTGGGCTTTGGGGTCAGAGCAGCCATGGTTCTAGTTTTGGCTCCACCCCTCTGCAGCTGTGATACTTTAAACTCCCCTCCCCCTTGACCACTCCTCAGAGCATCTCTTCTTCCTTTTTCATGTCTTCTCTTTGCTTTAAGACATCAGGGACTCTCCTGAAATTCCCACGTTTAGCCCCCGTTGAGACATTAGATAGAAACGTCCCCCAACCCAAAACTCCCTTGACTGTGTCTATTCCCCATAGGATTCTGCTCTCCCTAAATGCCAACAGACAGGAATATTACCCACCAATATAAACCCAACCTCTGCTGATGGTGCACCTTACCTAATTATGCCCAACATGCATCAAACGCTTACTCTATCAGGCTCTCCACAGGCATTCCACCTGCATTATGCCATCAAAGCCTCTCAACAGCAAAAAGGCGCTGCTGTTATTCTTAGTTTATAGATGTGGAAACTGGGCACCAAAGGCGATTTAACTTGTTGAACATCTGAGCGGCAGGCCTGGGAACCAAGTGAACTTGAATCCCGGCCACAGACACATCTTAAGGTCAAGCTAGGTCTCCCCACTTCATTATTATTAATAAGGCACTATGCTCCCTGAATGGATCTGATGCAGTGGTTAATTCTGCTCTCAGGACTGAATGCAATGATTTGGGGAGGTGGCACTCATAAATTGTGCAGCATGGACACTTGAGGCATGTTTTGGAGCGTAACTATCCTCATCTGTCAAGTGAGGATAGAGACAAGGGCAGCGAGGGTTTAAGGTGGATTTTCAGGAAAGGAAGTGCTGTGGACTGAATGTTTGTGTCTCCCCAAAATTCGTATGTTGAGGCCTGAATCCCCAAAGTGATGGTCTTTGGAGGTGGGACCTTTGGGAGGTGATTAGATTTACATGATGCCATTAGGGTGGAGCCCCATGACGAGATAGGTGGCCTTAAAAAAAGAGACCAGAGCCCTAGCTGGTTTGGCTCAGTGGATAGAGTGTCAGCCTGCGGACTAAAGGGTCCCAGGTTTGATTCCAGTCAGGGGCACATGCCCAGCTTGCAGGCTCAATCCCCAGTAGGGGGCGTGCAGGAGGCAGCCAATCAATGATTCTCTCTCATCATTGATGTCTCTCTCTCTCCCTCCCCTCCCTCTCTCCCTCCCTCCCTCTCCCTTCCTCTCTGAAATCAATAAAAGAGAGAGAGAGAGAGAGAGAGAGAGAGAGAGAGAGAGAGAGAGAGAGACTAGAGCCCTCTCTTTCTTTACCATGTGAGGATGTACCCAGAAGAAAGCCATCTGCAAACCAGGAAGTGTCCTCACCAGACACCACATATGCCGGCACCTTGATCTTGGACTTCCCAGACTTTAGAACTGTGAGAAATACATGCCTACTATTTAAACCATCGAGTGTATGGCATTTTATTACAGCAGCCCAAGCTAAGACAGTACTAGATGGTTGTTTCTCCCTTCAGCATTTCTCCTTTCCAAAGCCCACCTTGGAAAAGGCAACCAGATGGTGAAAGAAAGCACTTCGTACAGGCATGGCATTCCTGTGATCATTCTACTCACAACTGGCATTGGAAAGATTGGGAAGCCAAATGGAATTGTGTCTCTGAGAACACACAATAACTTGGAAAAACTTACTAAGAAAATGTGCAGCATGGACACAGAGCTCTTTGTTCCACTGAATAGTTTAGAGAACATTCAGGAGAACATGAGTTTGGAATCTTACAGCTTAATTTTGTATACTGATAAATAATAATTTCCATTATAACGCTGATGTTTATTGAGTGGCGAATTTACGCCAGGCACTGGGGGCATTTTCTATTCATTGTATCATTTAATCCTCATAATACTATCACTACCCTTTTACAAATAAGGAAAGTGATGCTCAGAGAAGTTAAGTCATCAGCCAAAAGTCACACAATTTCTAGTAAGTGGTCGAGGCAGAATGTGATCCCAGGCAGTTTGATTCAAGGATTCACCTGCCACACTCTACTGTAACAACAGAAAACCCCAGTGGAATTTTCCAACAGAATAAAATGCATGAACAGGCCCAGACAAACCTTTCATTTACAATACCTCTGGGCCCTTTGAAAAAGAAAAACCAACCTAACGAAGGAAGAGCTAGAGGTGCCGGTTTTATCAAGATCCCATGGGGGTAAAAGGACGGCTACTCCTGGCTGCCTGAAGGGGAAAGTGGACAACAGTCACTTTCCAGGGAGGGAGGGAGGGTTTCAGCCCCCCAGAGAGGGGGTAGGTTGGGCCTGGCCCTGGCTGATGGTCGGCTCCAGTTGTAATTAGCTTGTGAGCTAAAGGAGAGTTAGAAACACTGAGAAATTCTTCCCAGAACAAGCTGCGCTGATGCAGGAGGTGAAGGAGGCTGGCTTGACCCTGCAAACAAAAGGAAGTGGGAGGTGAGGAAGAGGTTGCTCCTAAAGGAGGCATCTGATTAATTCACTCTGCCAGGTGCCTACAGTTGATGCTTTTGTGCCCCAAATATAGTCAGGAGCCCAGTGTCCACATTCAAAGAAACATATTCCGGCAACCCGAAAGTCATTTAAAAGCAATTCCCCCGAGTATCACAGGTAGGGTTCTTGTTTCCATCCAGGCCCAATGGCCCCATGTTCGCTAATATTATGAGAAGCCCTCTTTGCCATCCTAAAAAGGAATTCATCAATAATACAGCCTACCTGCCTTTAACAAACAATCACTTTCATGCCCTGATTATAACAAGGAGAAATAAAATGAAAGCAATTTATACTGAAATAACTTATAGTGAAATAATATGGGTTTCTATCAGGAAAGACAGGATGAGGCAGTCGATGCTCATGCCTATTGTAGAATAACAATGTGACAGTCACAAATACAGAAGGAGCAGGTGTGTGTCACGGTTTCACAAAATGGTAAATCCTTCTTGATAACGCTCCATACAAAACAAAGTAGGACCTGAAAACTTCCGTGTTCATTCCGTGTCTACATGTAACCTTCTGTAAACATAAGATCATCATAAATAGGTTTCTAACCCATATTAATAACTGGTAGACCATTCAAATATCAAGTAGAATTTGGAGGGTTATTTTTTTTTCTTGCAGGACATCTAAAAAACTGTCTCCCACCATGAGTGACTCTCTCCACCTTCTGTCTTTAGGACCACCAAAGCCACAGAATTTAATATAAAACGAAGGGTGCGATTCAGTCGCCCGTGAGAACTTCTGTAACAGGAGATCCAATTCCTGTAACCTTCAAGGGTAATCTACAGTCCGTTTCCCGCCTCCCCAGTTCTCCTGCATATCTTGGTTTCCCAAAAACAAGCCCCAGAAGATCTCTCTGACGCCAGAGAGCTGGTGTGTTCTTGTCCCTCTACAACCATGTCTCTCAACCCCTGTCGAGTAAATTAACTGAACCCTGTTGCCACTTTGCAGCTGTCTCCACTCTATTGTTCCCCAGATTTTATATCATAGAAGTTCAAGACAAGAGTTGGGCTCTCCCCTTAGAAGGCAGGGAAGATTACAGACCCTCTCAAAGTAGGTCTTTCTCCCTTGGAGAGAGAACTTTTGTGCCAGGTACCTAACTAGACCTTTGAGCTACAATAGTTCTTGTCACCTACTAGGGAGATGATCACGGTAATTACTGTTTAGACCAGGGGCTTGCAAACTAGTCTGCAGGTCAAACCCATGCCAATTTCCTATGTCCTACAAGCTAAGAATATTTTTATATTCAAATGGTGGGGGAAAACCAAAAGAGAAATAGTATTTCATGACATGAAAATTGCATGAAATTCAAATTTCAGAGTTCATAAATAAAGTTTTTCTGGAATATGGCCACACTCTTTTGCTTACATATTGTTTACGCCTGTGTTCATACTACAAAAAAAAAAAAAAAAAAATTGACCTAGTTGCTACAGAGACCGTATGGCACGAAAAGCCAAAAATATGTACCACTTGGGCCTTTACAGTAAAAGTTGACCGACTCCTGGTTTAGACACAGAATGAGTGCTTTCAAGCACCTACAATGTGCCAGGCACTGAGGTTAGACAGCGGGTCTCAACCTGTGGGTCGCGACCCCTTTGGCGGTCGAACGACCCTTTCACAGGGGTCGCCTAAGACCATCCTGCATATCAGATATTTACATTACGATTCATAACAGTAGCAACATTACAGTTATGAAGTAGCAACGAAAATAATTTTATGGTTGGGTCACAACATGAGGAACTGTATTTAAAGGGCCAGAAGGTTGAGAACCACTGGGTTAGTGAGAAGAAAGGCGACCAACAACAAATACTCCTTCTCAAAACATTTAGAAGCATGTTACTCAGAATCATGTAGACTTGGGATCCCATCTCAGCACTACTGACCTTGAACCTGTTTCCTGAGCTCAGTTTCCTCATCTATAAAGCAATGTTGTGGAAGACCCACCACCTCACACAGGTCCGTGCATATCAAGTGAGGCAACCTGTGCAAAGTTGATATGAGAAAGGAGACCAGCACAGAGACGACATGGAGAGGACCTCGCTCACTCATTCTCGACTGCTTCCTCAGCATACATTCAAAGCCAGGGAGAGACAAAAAGGACATGTTATTATGTAATTTTATTAACCAACATCACTTCCATAAATTCAATAAAAATTTTAAAAGTTAGAGAAACCAAGATGGCAGCATAGGTAAACACCAGAAATTGCTGCCTCCCACAACAAATTCAAAAATACAACAAAAAGACAAAACGGACATCATCCAGAACTACAGGAAGGCTGGCTGAGTGGAAATTCTACAACTAGAAGGAAAGAGAAAAGCACACTGAGACTCAGAGGAACTGCGGAAGTAAAGTGCAGAGGTACGGAGGCTCGAGCGCACGCGGAAAGGGGCTGGCACCTGAGGACGCGGCTGTCTTTTTGAATCGGGAGGGAGTCACAAGCTCCCGACTGCTCTGAACTCCGGTTCCGGGAAGTCTCTGGGGACCCAGGGCTCATACGGGGAGAAACTGAACTGTCTGGCAGCAGGCAGAACTCGGAACTTGAGGGTGGCTTTCCCTCAGAGTGCTTGCAGCGATTACTTAGGAACTCTGAGAGGCGGGGCCCCTTGGGGCAGGGCTGAGGATCAGCCATAGCTGCTTGCTCCGCCCTGTTGATTCCCTGAGACCCCGCTGCACCCAGGCTGCAGCAGAGGCTTTTGCATATGAATGCCCTGGCCCTTTGCAATCTGAAAATTACCTAACAAATTGCAGCTGGGCCAGACAGACCCAGAACTTCCAAGAGAAGGCCCAAGGCCCCACAGCAGCTTGCATTGCTTCACAGCTGGGCCTCATCTGGGCACCTCCAAACCCCAAAAAAGGAAGGGGAATCTGCAGATCTCTTTGTAGCTCCTGCTGGGTAGCCTCAGGCAGAGGCTAAATTAGCACCTCCTTAGATCCAAGAGCCAGTGTACCCAGTGGTCAGAGTGGTACCATCCAGATTACAACTCTTCAGATCCATAAGGAACATACTCAGGGGGCAGACTCAGTGAGCACCAAAGCCCCACTGAAGCAAGTCTTGCCCCAGAAGGGTGTCTTCAGCACAGAAGTTCTCCCACTGCAGACACAGCTGATTCTCACAGACAATTGGCCTGGAGGTCAATTCCTCCCAGTGATAACTACAACAATCAAGGCTCAACTACAACAAGACTACAACAAGACTGTGCACAAAGCCCACAAAGGGGTGTACCAAGAGTGTCCACCTCAGGTAATTGGGGAGGCTGAGCCACTGGGCCCTATAGGACACCTAGCACACAAAGCCACTCTACCAACACAGGGAAGCATAAAAAATGCAGAGACAAAGAAACAGGTCACAAATGACAGAAATGGAGGAAAGCAAACGACTGGATATAGAGTTCAAAACCACGGTTATAAGGTTTTCAAGAATTTTCGCCGATA
>NW_005871424.1:682204-720147 GCF_000147115.1 Myotis lucifugus | reverse complement strand
TAAAAGCAGCAAGAGAAAAAAAGTCAGTTACCTACAAGGGAGTACCCATAAAGACTGTCAGTTGATTTCTCAACAGAAACTATGCAGGCCAGAAGAGAGTGGCAAGAAATATTCAAAGTGATGAATACCAAGAACCTACAACCAAGATTACTTTATCCAGCAAAGCTATCATTCAGAATTGAAGGTCAGATAAAAAGCTTCACAGATAAGAAAAAGCTAAAGGAGTTCATCACCACCAAACCAGCATTATATGAAATGCTGAAAGGTATTCTTTAAGAAGAGGAAGAAGAAAAAGGTAAAGATAAAAATTATGAACAGCAAATACATATCTATCAACAAGTGAATCTAAAAATCAAGTGAATAAAAAATCTGATCAACAGAGTAAAATGGTGAATATAATAGAACCCGGGGCCTGGAAAGGGAGTGGACTGACAATTCTTGGGGGGAAAGGGGTGTGGGGGGTGCAGGAAGAGACTGGACAAAAATTGTACACCTATGGATGAGGACAGTGGGAGGGGTAAGGGCGGAGGGTGGGGTGGGAGCTGGGTGGGGGGGAGCTATGGGGGGAAAAAAAGAGGAACAACTATAATGGTCTGAACAATAAAGATTTAATTAAAAATATTTTTTAAGTTAAATTTAAAAATCAATGGTGTAATGTGCTTAAATAAATAAATAAAATGTTCTTGTTAGATAACTTCTTCACATCCCTTCCTACATGAAAAATCCCTATCCGAGGAGTGTTAAAAAGCCCTAACATACACGCTGGCCAGGTGGCTCAGTTGGTTAGAGTGTCATCCTATACACCAAAAGGTTGCAGATTCAATTCCTGGTCAGGGCACATGTTTAGGTTGTGGGTTCGATCCCCAGTTAGGGATGCATGGGAGGCAACCAATGTCTCTTTCTTGCTCTCTCTCTCTCTCTCTCTCTCATCAGTAAAAACATATTCTTGGGTGAAATTTAAAACAAACAAAAAAAGGTCCTAACCTACAGTGAGATGGAAGGCAAGACTGTGATCTCAGAGCTAAACCATTCTAGTCTGCCTCTCTACTGATCTAATATCGCCCCGTTCAAAGAATAGTAGTAATAATATGAGAGTTGGGAAGTGGAAAACTTCATCCTCTAGAGTTTTCAAAAACTAATTCGGTTGTAATCACAGAAGATTGAAATGAGGATTCATGACACATTTCTCTTCCTCCTGGACAGATGAATCTGTAACTTGCATTTGATTTTAAATGTGATTCTCCTACATCTTCAGTGGGTTTGATTGATAGGACACATGAGGCCACTCAGGAAAATGATACAGTGGAGATCAAAGCATGAAAGATAATTTTCACCAAAATGTCTGTAGCCAACGGTGAGTTATAAGCCTTTGTCTCCCACTTTACGGAACACAATTTCATTTAAAGCCCAAATCTGTCACCTCAGCATTGTTTATCGAAATGCATCCTGTACCACGGTCCCCCAAAGGACAGTGTCTAGTCAAAAGATAGAAAATTAAATGGGTAAAAACATCCCAGAACAAAACAAAGTAAGGGGAATGGCTTCTGCTCTGCATAAATATTACCTACCAGTGACGCATCTGGGACAAGAAATGAAGCCATTCATCTGCAAGGTAAATACATGGTGTTGTCAGAGGTGCCTGACACGGCCCTACAAACCCCGTGAGTTTGGCTCACCAGCTCATACGTCTCTATTTCATAACTTCCTTTTATTCATGAGTCCACAAAGAGAGTCACAACTGGGTTTTCATCTTTGCACAACTTTTTTAACTTTTTATTTTCTTGGATTCATTCATACCCTCAATCCATCATGAGGGAGGATCTACCCTGTAGACCACACAGAGATACCTAGAAGGCAAGGAGGCAGAATCCTAGGACCTCTGGTTAAGAGATCAGGGCTCAAGTCCAGATACTCCCACTTTCCAGCTGTGGGACCTTAGCAAGTTCCTTCGCCCTCCTGAACCTCGGTTTCCCCGTTATAAAGTGGAAGGCAAAGGAGACCGTGGACTTGGAAGTGCCTGGACGTTGCTGAGTCTCCACAGGTGAGAGCACCATCCTAGGCTCTGTCACTGACTTAGGAAGCCCAAGGTGCCACTGATTCCAGAAAGGTGTCTCTACACTGAGTGGCCAGATTATTATGACCACCTGATATTTGTAGGCAAATTAGCTATAATTTCGCCCTGAAGTTGCTAGAGGGCCAGACCATTATAAATAGGGAAGCAGGTTGTTTACCACGACAGTAGAAGTGATTTTTTTTCCTGAAGATATGGGTAAACAAAGCGATTTAACAGCCTTTGAACGTGGATTATATTTGAACGTGAGTGGCCAGATTATTATGACCACCCCCATCAGTGCTTCGTTGAGCCACCTTTTGCCTTCAATACTGCGGCGATTCTTCTTGGCATTGACTCCACGATATGTTGAAAGGTGATACGAGAGATCTGACACCATGCCTGATGAATAGTACTGTCCAGTTCTGTGAGATTTGATGGTTGTGGAACCAGCTGCCTGATGGCTCTTTTAACTTCATTCCACAAATGCTCAATTAGATTGACATCTGGTGATTGTGGGGGCCACCTAAGCAAGGTAAAGTCTCCCTCATGTTCTTGAAAACACTCCTGCACAATACGAGCACCGTGGCATGGCGCATTGTCTTGTTGGAAGAAGCCATTGGGATATGCCGTCAACATGATAGGATGAACTTGATCAGCAATGATACTTAGGTATGTTGTGCTATTCAGACGCTGTTCCACACGAATTAAAGGGCCCAAATCATGCCATGAAAACATGCCCCAAACCATAACACTGCCCCCACCAGCTTAAAGGCTTGTACTCATGCATGTGGGGTGCATGCTTTCATGCTGTTTCTGCCAAATTCTCACTCTGCCATCTGCATGATACAACTGGAAACGTGATTCATTGGACCACATGACTTTTTTCCAATGCTCGACTGTCCAATCCTTGTGTTCCTGTGCGAATTGGAGACATTTTATCTTGGTAACTGCAGACAGCAAAGGTGTTCAAACAAGCCTTTGGCTTTCATATCCCATACAATGCAGTGTACGGCTAATTTGCCTACAAACGTCAGGTGGTCATAATAATCTGGCCACTCGGTGTATAGCTAAAGGTCGATGGTCTCAGCAGAGAGGTTCTGTGACTTCTCTAAGGCGTCTCAATTCCTCTGCCAATTCTTCAATTCCACGATGTAGGGACAGTCACTTTTAAGATTCCTGGGTCCTGGTGACTTCATCAGAATGCCATATTCTGGAACCTTGCCAGTCTCCAGCCTCTTCACTCACCACACCCCACAAGCTTTGCCTACACTTTGGTGGATGCTACTATTGCTTATCTAAGAAAGAGCCCCTTCCTTTTTACTAAGGAAACCCCAATTGTTTAGGTTTTAGGAGTCATATAATTCAGGAGAACCTACATACCTCATGAGCCTCAAGGACTAAAATTTGATTGATCTAACCCAATCACAGTCATATTGGCTCCCTCTCCAGAGATGGCTTTGGAGAAAGCACATGACCAATTCTGACCAGTAAGAGCTGCTGGAAATGGTGCTGGGAGCTTTGGGGAAGTTTCTCCTAGCCCAGCGGTTCTCTACCTGTGGGTCGCGACCCCTTTGGGGGTTGAATGACCCTTTAACAGGGGTTGCCTAAGACCATCGGAAAACACATATATAATTACATATTATTTTTGTGATTAATCACTATGCTTTAATTATGTTCAATTTGTAACAATGAAATTGGGGTCACCACAACATGAGGAACTGTATTAAAGGGTCGCAGCATTAGGAAGGTTGAAAACCACTGTCCTAGCCATTAAAAAGAGCCCCAGCTAGTTTGGCTCAGTGGATAGAGCATCAGCCTGCGGACTGAAGTCCTGGGTTCAATTACAGTCAGGGCACATGCTCAGGTTGCAGGCTTGATCCTCAGTGGGGGGAATGCAGGAGGCAGCCGATCAATGATTCCCTCTCATCACTGATGTTTCTCTCTCTCTCCCTCTCCATTCCTCCCTGAATTCAATAAAAATATATATTTTTTTTAAAAGAGATACAGGAAGACAAATTTTGCCTTCTGGTCTTTGAACACTGTTGTGTGAGAATGTGGTATTTGGTGCTGTGGCAGCCTCTTGTGACCATTAAAGGAAAAGACTGGGGCCAACGGCCAAACTCTACAAGTCAGAGCAGAAAGAAGGCAAGAGCCCAGGTCTTTGACAACATCACTGAACCACTGAATAGAGCCCTATAGCCACCCTACCTCCAAACTCCTTCTCATGCAAGATAACAATTCCTCAAATGGCCTGTTTAAGCCATTTGAGTTTTCTGTAACTTGCTAACAAATACCTGTGGATTCTGAGTTATTTCCTTGCAAGAAACTTTCCTAACACAATTCACCCTTGCTGGCCTCAGTGGCAGGTGGTGGCTGGACTGAGATGGGTCCAGGAGGACTTTCAGAAACACAGTTCCAAGGAACTGCCTTATATCTGATCCCTGCTACCAGGCCTCAGGTTTTTTTGCACTCTTCCCCCAACAGCCCCCTCCCCCTCATTTGGCTAATTCCTCTTTATACTCCAAGTTTCAGCGTAACAGTCACTTCCTCACCAAAGCCATCCTTGACCAGCCCCGACCCTAGGTCAACATACCCTATGATTTATACATTTCCAGAGTTCCAATACTTGTTCTTCACAGAACTCATCATAATTTGTTATTATACATTTATTTTTTACTATAATTAATGTACAACCGTAAGCTCTATAAGAGCAGGATTACATTGCGTTTAGCACTCTAAACCCAGCCCCTACAATAGAGCCAGGCACATAACAGTTGGCTAGGTAAATATTTATTGACCATGTGAATTAACTGGTTAATAATTTCAGTAATACGGACTTCTTGCAAATATCCAAAAATTCTGCCTGGAATGCCCTTCAAACCCCCCATTGTGTGAGGTCTTGGGAAGCAGAAGTCCAAGGGGACAGATTCTCCCTCTTCCCACATTCAAGGGACTGAGAGGTTTCGTGGGATGCAGAATTTTCAGTGCTAAAGGTGTTATGGGCCTAGGAAAACCAGGAGAGGTGGGCACCCTACATGTGACTGAAGATGTGACTGGCTCAGCCAATCAGATGATTTCTCCTGCCCAGAATGTCCTGACTCATGATGCAAGAACACAGGACCTGCGTGTTTCGGTGGCTTCTCTGCAGGGATAGCCGTGGACTGCAGGCCACCCCGTCCCTGACATGTGCCCTTGGTGGAGCTGCTGCTAAAAAAACCCTCTAGATTAGGGGTCCTCAAACTTTTTAAACAGGGGGCCAGTTCACTGTCCTTCAGACCGTTGGAGGGCCGGACTATAGTTTTAAAAAAAACGATGAACAAATTCCTATGCACACTGCACATATCTTATTTTGAAGTAAAAAAACAAAACGGGAACAAATACAATATTTGTATTTGCATGTGGCCCGAGGGCCGTAGTTTGAGGACCCCTGCTCTAGATCGACTTTGTTTGGGGGCCCTTTTTCTAGGCTGGTCCTTCTGCCCATACCTCAGAATATTCTTTTTTCTTTGTCGTCAGTTTCTGGGTTGAACAACTAAGGAGAGAGACAGAGACAAGAAATCATATCTTATCCTTTAAAGCCCCAGTGCAAGTCCTGGAACAGAGGAAGTGCTCATGGGAGGTTAGATGAATGAATAAAGGAGTGAGAAGTTCAAGGAACCTATTCCCCTCTCGGGGACACAGTATCAATCAGGATCATACGGGAAACATGTGGCATACTCAGATGGGGCAACAGAGAAGAGTTTAATACAGGGATATGTACTGAGATACATGCAGGATTAAGGGAACCCAAAAAGGAATATTGTGACACCTGGGAACTAGGAACAGGGAGGAGCCGTTACTGCCCCAGCCTGGAGGGGAAGGAGAAGCAGCAGCTTTGGAACCCAGAAGGTCAGCCTCCTAGGAGCTGGGAAAGGGGGCAGAGAGCGAGGCTACAAGGGCAAATGTAAAATATCCAGCTCAGACCCTATCCAGAGAAAGGACAGACTAACAGCATCTTCTTCATCCAGAAAGGGCGAAGCTCTTCGGGGAGTTATTCCCACCCACTGCCACCACTATCACCAACCAAAGGCAGGCTTACCCCAAAGTCTGGCCTACCTCCTTCCTCTGCACAAGTTTCCACCATTATTTTGCTCTTAAGTGAAACTATTCTCCAAAGCCCAGATTAATTACAGAGCACGGAAGTCTTGGGCTTTCTGACTTCGCAGTAGATTCAGGGCTCAAGGGAGCCAAGAAGTCATATCGATGCTGGAAATCTGGGCCCCAGGCAGACAACATGGGAAGCTGCCCCACGGACGTGCAGGCTCTCTTCCCTTCACTCAAAAGCAGTAAACACATTCATTATGCGCTGTGGTCCCTTCACTTCTAGCTGGGCAGTGGCAATAACTTGTAAAAGTTTAGAAGCACCCTATACCACAGTCCTTCCCTTCGGGCGCAGGAAACACAAATTCACTCGTCTCTGGGCAGGAAACCGGAGTCAAGATCCCCTTCTTTTCATTCTGTGTCCACTGAGCCTTCAGCCGTTAGGCTTGTGGATTTTAAATAGTTCTTGGAAAGGGGAAGGATGTACTAGTGATAAGAAGTAAAGATACAAATGATTTATTAATGAGCCACGCATATAGTCTCATATAGTCAGTGCTTGTAAGAACCTGATGGAAAAAAATACTCAATAAATGTTAGCCATCTGTGTTTATTATCATCATTCTTATTATTTCCATTTGGTGAGCATTTACCATGGGCTGGGCTAGGTATGCTATGGATACATGATCCTCACAGCAACTCTGTTTGAAGATCTGCGCTATTTTCTACCCATCATCTCTTTTCTGAGAACTGCCCCAGGCCTCCCCTGATCAGAGTTACTGACCCTAGGGACAAACCTATCACCCAAGCTGGGACACAGGTTGTTTCCGGAGCATTTTGGAGCTTGAGGCCAGGTGAATTAAATCCATCTCACTTGTCATTGAGCCAATAAGATATTAAACTTCACATGTGTCTCATGGAGAATGCTACTGGACCCGAGATGCAAAGCCAGTCCTGGGATGCACCAATCCGGCCATCCTGCCTTTCTGTGGCTTCCTGTTCTGAGAACTATCCCAGTATCCTCCCAATAAATTCCTGCACTTAAGATACACCGAGTTGCGCTTCTGACACTTGCAAACACAAGCATCCCAAATAATATAAACCTTTTGAGATGGGTATTAATATCTCTACCTTCTGGATGAGAAAATCAAGCTTCAAAAAACAGTAAAATAAGTAATCTTCCCAAGATCTCCCAGATACCAACTGGTAAAAGCCAGCATGCAAACCCAGGATTGTCTGATTCCAGTGCAGGCTCATTATGTCAACTCTCCTCAGATCTCAACAGACTTATTTCCTCTGGTATGAAATTTAAAAATAAATTTAAAAAGAGGTAAGGAGAGGCATCCAACATAGGCTTGCACTCAACTGGGTTGAACTGAATAGAGCTGAATTGAGGGACTATGTTTCCAGGAATCTAAGCTACATGCTTTTTCACATTTCATTTCTAAAACCCATCCATCTTATGATCAATGTGAGCATTTAAGTAGTGTCTCTTTTTCCCGCAAAGAGCTGTTATCAAATCAATGATCTAACTTACAATCAATGCTACCTTATAAACAAGGAAATATGGTAAAACACTGTCTCCTTGGGAAGGTGCCTACTTATTCCGATGGCAGGACACTTGTTGAAAGTACCTGCAGAGCCCTCCAGAACTGCATTTCTCAAACATTCATGCTGGGACAGCTCATTTTTGCAGGGAAAGAGGCCCCAACAACCATGTGCCTTCTCGTCCCCACTTTATGCCTGTGCCACTGTTGACAAACGCGACACGGCAGACAGTCTCAAAAGAAAATGAATTTGTATCCTCAGCAAACTCAGAGAACACACTATTTTCATTTATAAATAGCAAATTTTGAAAACAGTATGGAAGGTTGCCTTCGTCCTAAGTAAAATTACGCTTTGAAGGTGCACGTCATCAGTTCATTGGAACATTTTGCATCAGTTCAAGTTCAACCAGCTCTCCTTCCCCTTCTTGGGAGACAGGACTCTCAGAAGTTGCTGGGGTGACTTGGTACAATCCCTATGGAAGAGAATCTAATAATATCAAACTTATTTTTTATTAATTTTATTTATTGATTTTTAAAGAAGAGGGAGGGAGGGAGGGAGGGAGGGAGGGAGGGAGGGAGGGAGGGAAGAGGGGGAGAGAGAGAGAGAGAGAGAGAGAGAGAGAGAGAGAAATTTATTGTTCCGCTTATGTATGCATTCATTGGTTGATTCTTGTATGTGCCCTGACTGGGAATTGAACCTGCCACCTTGGTATACTGGGACAACACTCTAAACCAACTGAGCTACCCAGCCAGGGCCAACAATATCAAACTTATAAATGCACATACCCTTTGACCCAGCAATTTTACCTCTAGAAATAGATGCTGCAAATGCACTTGCACATATATGTACAAGATTATTCATAAAATACCATATTATCAAAACATTGGAAATGCCACTGATAAGGGACTTGGCTAAACAAATTATTGTATAGTCATTAGGTGGAATACTATTCAGCTATAAAAAAAAGACAGGGAAATTTCTCTATACTATTGCTATACACTAATATTGTATAGAGAAAAGCAAGATATAGTACAGTATACGTAGCAGATCATGTTTTGAATAAAGGAGAAAATAGCCCTAGCTGGTTTGACTCAGTGGATAGAGCATTGGCCTGCAGATGAAGGGTCCCTGTAATAGAACCAAGGTTCTCAAACTAGTAATGGAGAGGCACCCAATACAGGTTTACACTCAGTTGATTTGAACTGAATAGAGTTGAATTGAGTGACTGTGTTTCTCTAAATCGAAACTACATGCTTTTTCACATTTCATAATTCCTAACACCCATTCATCTTATAATCCCAGGGGACCACACTGGATCCCTGAAACATACAAAGCTACAGTACAAACATGACCAGCATCAATAGGTTTTGCTCCCTAAGTGACTGAAAATCGATGTAGCATGAAGTAGAATGCAGAATTCACAAATATCTAAGATGAAACATGAAACTTCAAAGACATCCTCACCCTTGGGAGATTGTTTCAGACTACACTTGCTGAGTTTGAATTTATTCTCCTTTCCTCTTAAGGGTAGTTTGTTAAAAGTTTGAAAACCACTGCTCTGGGCAAACTGCCCTCCAGAATACCATGAGAAAATCAATCTTGTTTTACTATAAGATAAATATCATTTCAATACAACATTTTTTTTGTTAACCCTCATCTGAGGATATTTTTTCCGCTGTTGTTTAGAGAGAGTGGAAGGGAGGGGGAGAGACAGAGAGAGCAACATTGATGTGAGAGAGATACATTGAATGGCTGCCTCCCACACAGGCCCCGACCAGGTCCGAGGATCGAGCCTGCAACTGAGGTACGTGCCTTTGACCAGAATCGAACCCAGAACCCTTCAGTCTGAAGGCTGATGCTCTATCCACTTAACCAAACCGGCTAGGGCTCAATATAAATTATAGTAACAAGCTGATCACCTACTATTTCACCTGACTTGGCCACAAATGACTTCCCACTGTTTTTTAAAAATTCAACCCACCCTCGGAGGACCACCTTGCACTTAATTCTGAAGATTACAGTGAAAGAGGTTGCCCACATTCTTAGCCTTGAATTCAGTATGAGAATAAGGCACATACTCCTAATGGTGGCTATTTAGAAGAGATAACGCTTAAGTGAACCCATGAGCTTGGCTCTGCATTTTTAATATGGCTCATGACCAGCAAATAGAGTCCGGTTTCCTCGTTCTCTGCTTCTCCATTTAATATTTTTCCTTCTCTCCCCTGCACTCCTCTGAAAACTAGACATGAACCATGTTATCCCTTGAACAGCACATGGATGGTGAAGTGATAAAGGCCCTGGACTCTAGAATCTGTCTGTGTGAACCCCAACTCTAGCTCCCCCACTCAGGTGCTGTATGACCTTGGGCAATTCTTAATCTGAGTCTGTTCCTTCACCTTGAAAATAGTGAAAATAAAAGCATGCATGAGACCATACTGTGTAAAGCTCTTAGCCCAATCTCAGCATAGGGTAGCCATTCAATAAATATTAGCATTATCGCAATCAAGGAAAAGACTGCTGATGAATTAATTCTCATTAAGCAATGAGTGTCTACAACAGTGATGGCTTCTGCCCAACCAACCCAATGGCTGACACAAGAATGATAAAATATTACATTTTTCTCCTTTATAATTAACCTAGATGCCACCTTCTCTATAATGAACAAGTACAATTCTTGTAATTAGACATAGCTGCTCATCCTGAACCCCAGCAACTGGCCACCGATTTCTGGTTTGGCTGCTCCACCTTTAGAACATGGCTAATTACTCCAATTAAAGATAGACTCTCGCCTGGTCTTCTGTTGTTTTTGTTAAAAAACATAAAATGGATACATACCCACCAGACAGCATGTTACTTCCTAAGCTAGAGAGAATGGGAGGGTGGGGGAGTTTAAATGTCTTTCTCCAGCTCAAATGCGCCATTCTCTTCCAGGTTCCCGCCCTGGGCTCCAGGTGGCTAACTCTGTGCTTTCACGCTGGACGACCCTGAGCAGAAGCAGGGCGCGAGGTGGCCATCATGCGGAGTGATGGGAGCGATCAGGATGAACTGGGGAAGTGTCCATTTTGGAGCATGTTTTTCAACCCCATTCGCTTTAGGCACACAAGGATTTCAAACCAAGAAGGATTTAGGCACACACTTACCCCTGGATTATTTAAGAGATAAGGCATATCTGAAATTAGCATATAGATCAGAGGCGTGCTGTTAAGTGCTGCTAAAGCAGGCTATTGATGCCTGAAAAGCAGTTGTTTTCCTGAAGAGACCTTTACACCACTCCCAAATCTTGCTCAAGAAGTGCAAACTGTAAATCAGACAAACCCCACTCAAGCCCCAGTTTGGCACCTAACTGTGAGTCTCCTTGAGGCAAGTCCCAACCTCTCCAAACCTTAGTTCCCCTACTATAAAATGGGAATGACAGTATCTCTCCTCCCCACCTCGCAGGCCTGTCGGGATGACCCAAAGGGACGTGGCCAGCAAATGCTTTCTAAACTGTGGACTGCTGTCCAAATGCAAGACAGTGTGAATCTGTTCTTAGAGACTTCTGTAGGCTCTGCTTTGTCACACACAAAAATAAGGTAGGTGTCAGCAAGGCTCTTTCTTTTAATTTGAATTTCGAGAGAGAAATAAATAAGAATCCTTGTTTCCTAATACCATTTCCATGAGGATACAAATATAATTACTTTACCTAATAAATCCTTTGCTCAGACGGAGTGGAAAGATAAATTCCTCCTTAGTCTCATGAGGCTTCAGTTATGCAAACATTTTAAATTCACTGAACAAAAGTGCTTCTGAGTGCCTACTATGTGCAGTACCTAACACAATGTCTAGCACTGAAACACCCATCACATACACCACCACCTCCACCCGCCACATGCAGCAAATCACACCCTTTGCAAGTGGGAAGAATATAGGTTTTTGGAGTTCAAAGGGTCTTAATGCAAACTGGCTGCCGGCTCTTTTCTTCGAGACTTTGGTTAAGTCTTCTCTGAGCCAGCATTCCCTCACATGGAAACTGGAGCGATCATCCTCAACGCTTCACAGGCTAACTGGAGATATTAAATGTTAAGGACCTAGTAGGGACCAACAGACTTTCCACAAATGGCAGGCAGCTACTATTATTTCTCATCACTGCGTATTTTAGAGTGCCTGTTCTTAGAGCACTTCAGACAAACTCCTCCTTTTTCAAAGCAACAAAAAACAGCATTTTTATTTTTTTTCAAATGAATATTACTTCTCATAGTATTTAGAACAGAGATCATGATGATAAATGCTTGCTCTGTCTCTCTTTTTTTAAAAAAAATTTACAGTTCTTACATGTGACATAATGCAGTGCTTCGTGTCACCCTACAAAGAATAAATTTAAATTGAAGAAGCAGAAACATGGGGAGAGTCCTTGTTTGGGCTTAATTCGTACTCAAGTACAATAAAATCCTGTCCTAGAAGCTAGAGTCATAAAATTAAAAGGCAGGAAAAAAAGAATGCCTAATTAAGTACTGAAACTAAAAATCCTTTCTTTATCCCTGTTTCATTGAGGCCTAACAATTGGTCAGGCACAGGGGCTTAGATGTGTCATTCCAGTTAATGGTTGGTTACAAATTTCCACCATAAACTCATCTTCCTTCCAGCAGCTTAGGTCTCAGGCACTGGGAGCTAATAAGTAGAGAAAGCTCTTAGGCTCAGGGCAATCTCTCTCTCTCAATCCAATATCCCCCTCCCTCCCACCCCACTGCCCTGCCATAACTGTTTGTAAGGGCTTTTGATTGCATTCCCAGAAAGCCAACTCTAGCTAAATTAATCAAGAAAAGGGCTACATTGGTTTATCCAGCAGGGGCAGTTTACAGAAAGGGAGGGACAAGACCCAGAGCCCCAGAAACTAGAAAAAGGATTCACTGCCACCAAGACTCACACTCTCTTTCTCTGCATTTCTCTTCTCTGTCTTGGCTCAGCCTTATTCTTCATCTCTCTGTCCACATGGGACAGGAAAAGTAGGTGCTGACAGCTCCTCTTCACATCCTCCTTGTGAACCTTAAGGAACCAGGATGAATTAATCCCAGCAGCAGATCCTGATGCACCCTGCTTAGGCCCTGCCCTGCCCCATGGTCAGCACTGCCAGGTGGATGGAGCACTGTGGTTGACCTGACCTGTGCCATTGGCCCATCACAGCAGACACTGGCAATGCCCCACCCGTGTCACATGGACCCTCGTTATCTCCATACGAACCAAAGGCATCCCACTGCAAACACCGGAATCTCACTCACCACCCGAGGGCTTGTTCTTGGCAGAGGGGAGATGGGCCAGAAGTTCTAGGAAGTAAAACTCCCTGAAAGTATCCCTCAGACAATGTCAGATGGGAGATGCAAGATGAATAGCTCAATTTTCTCACCACTCAGGTGGGACACTCTGAAATGTGTTCCATAATGTCAACCAGAGCTCATCAAAACGACTGAGCCCACCTGCCCCAAGAAGTACCTTGCCCATTACCGCGCTCCATATTGACATAAAGTCCCTCATCTCATTTCTTCCTGTGAAGGTTAATTTTATGTGTTGTTATTGACTGGTCCAAGGGATACCCAGATAGCTGGTAAGACATTATTCTGGACATGTCTGTGAGGATGTTTTTGCATGCAAACAATATTTGAATCAGCAGACTGAGAAAAGTAGGTTGCCTAACCTAATGTAGGTGGGCCTTAGCCAACCAGTTGAAGGCCTGCAGAGAGTAAAAAGGAGACAGCCAGGGCTCCACTCTGGCTGACTTGTGGAAATGGAGATTGAGTGTTGGCAGACAGTCATATTTTTTCAAGAAAATCAAGTTTTTTTCATGTAAAATGTATAGATTATTGAAGGTTGGCAACTAACTTTTAAAATATAAGTACTGTGTGAGCCACACCAACTTTTTTGCCAGCCCAATAATGCATGGATCATCACGTGGTGGCGAAGAATGAGTCTCACAGACCTCCCACCATAGGGGCTATAACTGATCAGGGGCCCCAGCTGCTGTGCTCCTGGGACTCTGTCAAGACTCTTGTCAATAAGTTATTTTTCCCCTACTGTTACTAAGCTGGTAAGAGATAAGTTAGGAGCTACTGAAACACAGGAAGTAGCCTGAGAATGAAGCCGACATGGATGAAACAGAACTGAGAGCTAGAGATCAGAGATTCCAAAGTAAATCATTTAAGCAGCTTGATCTAGCCGTACCTGGAGTTCAGGTTTATTTGTGGGCTTTGGAGTTGCACGGAACAATAGCTGGATGTAACTGAAGGAGTTTGGCTGATATACTACCTCGCCTTCTCACCCAATTTCATGTAATATAAAAGACATTATCTATTAAAATTTATAAATAGCATTCATATAAAAGCCCTGCTACATTTAAAATGAAATTTTCCTACTCTTTCATATGGGACCTAGGGAGACTCCTACTACATTCTGGGTTTCTCTCTCAAATGGAGCATATGTAATATATTCTGCTTGCCTTGCGGGCAAGGCAGACTGCCTTACCCAGGAAAGTACAGAGGAAAGTTCAAAACATCATTATTTTGCAAGAAATTCTAATGCATAGGTTCAGGAGCATATGAACAAGGGTCTAGATTCAGACGGATGAATTCAGATTCCAACACTGTCAGTCACTAGCTGTATGACCGTGGATAAGTCCCCTAAACCCTTAGGCCCTCAGTTTCCTCATCTGTAATAGGGAGACCCCAATCAACACTACTGCATAGGATAGTTGCAGAAAGTAATAGATAGATAGATAGATAGATAGATAGATAGATAGAGATATATAGATATATAGATATATAGATATAGATAGATAGATACATATTTAGCACAGCATAAGCACAAAATATGATGTATGGTTGTTGTTGGTACTATTTATATTCTTGATACTATAATAAATGGTGCTAATACTACAATAAATGTTGTTAATGTTAAACTTTGTATTCTATCCCCAACACAACTTCCTCTAGCCAATGGAAAAGTCCATCCTACAATCCACCAGCCCCGTAGCAGACCCAGCTAGATGGTTTGTCATGGAAGTTACTTCTTTTTCAGTCAGGACAACTTCACGGAAGAAAAATAAAACACAACTAGCCCTGCTTCAAATAACATGCAGGCAAGTTTCCCCATTACTATAACACTTCTGCACATCAAATGTGAATACTCTAATTGCCCCCTAAGAACACACCGTTAAAACACTGAACTTACCCAGAACTAATTGTCTGTCAAAAAGATATCTTGCAGCCAAGAAAAATTGCTTAATTGAACATCTAATTTAACTGAAACGCTTTTGCCCCTGCTTATTTCATGCTTTCTTCTCCTGTTTTTGCTCAATTTGAATGCTGGGCACTGCTTTCAAAAATAATTTATCTTGGATTTTTTCCTATTGTAAAAGTAATACATGTTCACTATAGGCACTAAAAAAAACCAAAAAATGCAAAAGGAAAAAATAAAAACAACTGCCTTAGACTCACTGCTCAGAGAAAGACTATCAAAATGTTAGCAAATTTCCTTCCCAATTGTTTTCTGTAATGGACTTTTCTGCATTGTTAAAAAAAAAACATAGTTTATTTTGCAGCATGACCTTTTCACTTTATATTTTAAAATGAACAGTTCACTTACCATTCCACGATCTTCAGAACATTCCTAGAAACAGCAGAATATTTCTAACAACAATCTGCTTAACTCCCTCCTCATAGCGGACCTTTTGGTTGTTTATGAGTAAATTTCTGCTTATGTTTCAGATATATTTTCCTTAGGAAAGATTCTCTTTATTAGGAGACAATTCTCCATACAGCTCTCACATTTCTGTGCATCTTGTGTCAGCTTTTATCCCCGACTATCTTTGCAAGAATGTTTGTCTAAGCTAACAGCACTGGAAGACAGAGATGATAGAGCTGAAGGCAGATTCATTTGCTGACCAGGATTATAATGATAACGCCTCTCTCCAGGGCAAATGTTGGGCAGTCCCTTTACGTAAAGACTGGGATTCGTCAGTTATGATGCAAACCCACTGTGTACACTGCATCCACCTCAGTCTACCTCCATGTCATTCTATGTCACCCTTGAAGGACTTGGAGGTCCAAGGGAACTGGCACAAACATGAAGCACATGCTTCTGCAGCGCCACAAAAGTGAAGTCCTTTGTTTCTAACCCAGGAGTCCGTGTCTTCTGTCCATGTCCATGAAACTATGGCAGATAACTTACTAACTTGCATGTAGGGTAATATCCTTTACCCGTCATAGTTCTTGACACTCTAGAAGTTAACTTGATGGGTAAAAGAGCATGAAAATTTGCTAAGACTCTAAATACCTATTTCTAATTAACACTCCAAACATACACGTGCATCGCTGCCTGAAATCTGTCTCGTCTTCTAGGGATATATCTCCCTGACTTGAGTTTCAGATGGTCTTTCATCTGGAGCCCACGCCAGCCTAAGCCACCATTCCTACCAAATGTCCCATAAGAGGTTATATTCCTTACTACTCAGGTCCCTCTGTCGAGATCTTTCCTGGATTACTCTTCAGTATAAAAGAAAATGGGCATGAGGGTCAGAATAATGGGGAAAAGGAGGAGTTCATTTCATTTCTACCAAGTGAAAAGCACAGTACAGAGAGCTTTTAGATGGCATAGGAAGCATCCATTGTTTTTATCTGCCAAGCAGCCCCTGCTCTAAGAAGCTTTAATGGGACCTGTACTTTGGTACTGTGTGACCATGTGGCCAAGGGGAGCAGAGCCAATCAGAGTCCTTCCCTGGGATTTTTCCCACTGTAACCACAAGAGAAGGTCCCTTCCATTCTGAAACAGGGAAGGTTGTTGAAGCCATGGATCTAGGCAAGTAAGGAAAACACAAAACCACCACAGTGAAAACAGATATGAGAGGCATGAGGAATGGTTCACTGCATGGTATCAGTTGCCCCTCCTGTTCAACTGCACCCCTAACCCTCCTGGATTTGGTTACTGGAGTCAATAAATTCCCCTTTTAAAGCCTAAATTACTTCCAATGAGTTTCTGTCCTTTGCCACCAAAGTAATCCTATTAATAGTAGATGGCATTCATTGGGTATTTAATGTGTTATGCCCACTAACTCACCTAAGGTAAGGTGCTTGTATTAACCCCTAATTCACAAAAGGGGAAACAGGTTTAGTGACATGAAATGACTTGCCTACAGTCCCTCAGCTGATAAGGGGCAGAGACCCAGAGCCCACACTCTTCACCACTGTACTATAACAAAGATATGATATCTCTTTTCATAGTGCTGGGAAAGATGAAGAACTGGGAGTCATGGGTGAGCACATGACTGACCAATTCATATCAGGGAAGAGAAAGAACTCAGGTGAGCACTAATCAGGTCGCTCCTCACAAGGTGAAAGGTGTAGGAGGTGATAGCCCTGCGCAAGTCCAGCCATATCTCAACATGGTCAACAGCAGGGTGGTGCTCTCTCCGGCCATCCATGGTATTATGAATTGAATTGTGGTTCCCACCCCCACCCCTGCAATTTGTATGCTAAAGTCCTAATCCCCAATGTGACTGTATTTGGAGATGAAGCATTTAAAGATGTGATTAAATTAAAATGAAAACCTTAGTGTGCAACCCTAATCCAATCTGACTGTTGTCCTTATAAGATGAGGTTAGGACACACAGAGACAGCAGGGGCTCGAAGGCACAGAGGAAAGACCATGGGAGGACACAGCAAGAAGGCAGTCACCTGCAAACCAAGAAGAGAGACCTCAGAAGAAACCAAACCTGCCGACCCCTTGATCTTGAACTTCCAGACTCCATATTGTGAGGAAATTAATTTCTGTTGTTTAAGCCACCCAGTCTGGTATTTGTTATGACCCCAACAAACTAATATACATGGTAACTTAGCACCACTTGTATCAGTCCCTGGCACATAGTAGGTGCACACACACAAAGATTTTGAGAAAATGGAATCAGCAGGTACTGCTACCATGCTGATAGCAGTTCATGCATAACTTATATTCACTCAGAGAATCTGGTTTGTTTTTGGTTCCCATCCCATCAGGCCTGTCACACCTGCTGGGGAAAAACTTTCTTTTTTTTTCTTTTTTAAATATATTTTATTGATTTTTTTTTACAGAGAGGAAGAGAGAAGGATAGAGAGTTAGAAACATTGATGAGAGAGAATCATCGATCAGCCGCCTCCTGCACACCCCCAACTGCGGATGTGCCCGAAACCAAGGCACATACATGCCCTTGACTGGAATCAAACCTGGGACCCTTCAGTCCGCAGGCCGATGCTCTATCCATTGAGCCAAACCGGCTAGGGCAGGAAACACTTTCCGTGAACACCTTGCCACTCTAACAATCCACATCTGATAGTCACAAGAAGCTTCCAAATTAAATACAGACAGGGTGTTTGTCGCCTGGTACCCTATCCGTATTTTTATGGGGAGAAAAAAAATCTATATCATATTTTAGCTAGAGTCTTGGCAAAGGAAGAAACAAACAAACAAAAACACACAAAAAAAGGAAACCAGCCTATGTATGAATGGAAAGATGTCAGATACAATAGTCCCCCTTATCCACGGTTTTTATGGTCAACTGTGGTCTGAAAATATTAAATGGAAAATTCCAGAAATAAACAATTTATAAGTTTTACATTGTGCACCATTCTGATAGCCTGATGAAATTTCATGCCTTCCTGCCTGGGATGTGAATCATCCCTTTATAGTATTGCAGTGCTAAAGTCACCCCTAACTCGCTTAATACTGGGCCCCCAAAGCTCAAGAGTAGTGATGTTGGAAATTCAGAGTAGCCAGAGAGAAGATATAAAGTGCTTCCTTTAAGTGAAAAAGTATATATGTAGAGGAAAAAACATAGTATAGGGTTTGGTACTATCTGCAGTTTCAGGCATCCACTGGGGTCTTGGAATGTATCCCGCACAACAAGTGAGGACTACATTCTGTAAGGAACAGAGCGGTACTAAGATCCTTGGAGAGGATTTGCCAAGGGTTGAACTGGTCACCTTGTGATGGCAGGGATGCTGAGTGTAGCTGCAGGTGTGGGTGCTCAGAAGCACAGATGACAGACCCTGGGGTCAGGCAAGATGATGGGGGAAAGGTAGGGACCGAATATTTTACAATGAATAAGGGAAATGGTTTTATATTGTCTGGGGGGTGAGGTGGGAGACAATTTCAAGTTTAGCTCCAAAGAAAACTAAGCTGGGTTCCTGTGGGCTCAGCTTGGATCTCACACCCATGGACACATGCACACCCTTCTCAGTATTCAGAGGAAACTTCTGTCGTCCAGAGCAAATTCACCATAAGATGATGAAGCTTGGGCTTCAGGACCTTTCCCTTGCATGGGTCCCTTACATGCTGAACTAGGGGGTGTTCTGGGTGGGATGGGAAAGCTGGGTTGCGAGAATGAAGCACCTCTGGGTTCACATTTCTGATACCTACGGAGAGCCCGGAAGGATGGAAGAAGGTAAGCATCCAAAGGCTCCAGAAATTTGTTTTATTTTCACATTCCAAACAAATATCCCCTTTTGTGTTTGATTTTATATTCCCACTTTTGTATTCTTTTTCTAAAGAGAGATCCCCAAATTGTGTAACCTTCAGGCCCCACAAACCTGGATCTGATTCTGCCAACGTGCTATATTCTTTATGACGTCTACAGAGAAGTCCTGGTTATTTCTGAGCAGCTCATACATTCTGATTCCCAGACAAGTTCGATGTTGAATATCCCATTGTCTAAAATTAAAGACCCTCAGGGAAGCTAAGTCTTGACCAGGACCATAAAAGCTCCAAGCTAGATGGATGTGGGGATGTCCTAACACAGTTAATAATACTAATAGGAAGAACAAAAGGTAAGTCTACATGCCCTCAAGCTCCTGAGCCTTCAGGTAACTACCAAATTCCCAGCCATCCATGGAGAGTGGAGAATTAAAACCCATCCCTATTAGCTTACACAGTTTACTTAATTAAGCCACTCTACCCTTAATTAATAGAAACAGGTTTTTCAAAAATAATCAAAGTAGTCTATACTTTGCTACATAATAGCAAAATAGCTAACACTCATCAGCATCTACTATGTTACACCCTTGACACAGGTTTCCCATGTTAATACTCAAAGTAGCCCCATGAAGTAGTTATTGTGGCTCAATCTCATGGGTGAGAATGTGGAGTGAGGCTCAGACAGGTTAAAGAGTTTGCCCAAGGTCACACAGCCAATGGGTGGGAAACTGTAATTCAGTCCCTCTGATTATAAAGTCTGTGATCTCTCCTCTACTCCTCCCTCTCTGAGCGCCATGACTACTTCTAAGGTAGGTATCTGCTTGTATCCAGGATGGGTGAGGCTATGCTTCAAACACAAACACCCCTGAGTTGCAGTAACTTAAAACAACACGATTTAATTGCTCACTCACACTGCATGTCCATTGCAGGCCTGATGGAGGCTTCAGGACCAGGCCTAGAAAGAGGCCACTACCTGTAATGTTGCCAGTATCTGAAGCAGAGAAGAGAGTGTGGCAGCTCACATCCTGGCTCTTAAAGCTTCCACCTGAAAATGGCAACCATCACTTCTGTGCCAGTGCCATTGGCCAAAGCAAGCCCGTGGTCATGTCCAACTTTGGTGGGGAGTAGGGGATCCTACATGTGCCAAGAGAGAAAAAACGGAAATACTTGGTGAACAGCATTACCCAAGGCCTAAGAGACTTTATCCCATTTTATTCCCAGCTGGGTAACATCAGGGACCTTAATATTTGACTCTCCATCACAAAGGTGGGGAGGGAGACACACAGCTTACCTAGAGTTGTCCAGAAAGACTTATTAAAAAGTCTGGGTTTGCAGTGTTTTCCTTCAAAATGTTTCCCATTTGTCAGACTCTCTTGGTCCAGCAGATAATTCTGTCACAACCTCTCCAAACCCAGGCTAAGATTTATCTCTCCGTGATCCCCAAATTCCTCATTCAAAAGAAAAATGATTCTAGAAATACCTCCAGCCTCATTTCCTTGAGCATAACCCATCCTGACCCGCCAACATTCCCCTGGTCGGGGCAAAATATGTTGAATCCTGAAGACAGATGACGCCAGTGCCCAAAGCTAATGGGGTCAGAGAAGACAGAAGCTGCCCAAATAAATATCATCACTATTAGCTATTGAATACTCTGTGTCTGGCACGTTACATCATTTTACACTTAAACGACAAAGATTTACTGAATTAACACAGCATTGTAGCTACACGAGCAGCTCGGGAGCAAGAGGGCCTCAGTTCAAATCCCAGCTTCCCTGCCTATTAGCTGTATGACTTCTCTGTGCCTCCGTTTCCCCACCTAGAAAAATGGGGATCATAATTAATACTTATCTACTTCATTGGGTTGAGAGGATTAAATGAATTAATATGTATAGCTCGCTTGGAACGCTGCTACCGCCTTACAAAGTGCTCTGTAAGTATCTGCTATTATCATCACGATGGGCCAAGCACTGCTCTGCGGATGGGGGACACAGCAATCACGAGAGAGAAGCCCCTGTCCTTACGGAGCTTATATCTAGGGAAGAGGAGGCTTTCCTAGCAAGCAACCCCTGCCTCAGCCGTGCCTGCAGCTAGCTCCCCACCCCTGAACTTTACAATTTCCTGGGAAGTTCTTTCTCTTCTCTAGTTTCCTTAAGCAGTAGGGTCCGCTCTCACTTGTAAACAAACGTATGCTGACTAAAACAAGACCCCAAAGCCTCCTTCTGCTCCTTCAGCCTCTGTCCAGCTGAGGGTCTATCAGTTGGCACCCAACCCCTCTCTGAGGGCCCATCAGTTTGCAACTAACACCATGGGTGTGGCAAACCTGTTCAACCACCTGGCGAGGCCCCTGAATATTCAAACCATCTTTAAACAGAGTGAGAAACTATAAACAGCCAATTACAAGGAGCATGAAATGGAAGCATGATGTGGATCATTACACAAGAGAGCAATAAAATCTGTCTTGGTGCCTACAAGTTTTATGCAAACCATGACTACGTTTTAACATTTTTTTACAAAGAACTAAAGGCCCGAATCCGTGCATGGGTGGGGTCCCTCAGCCTGACCTGCAAGGATCGGGCCGAAACCAGCTCTCTGACATCCCCTGAGGGGTCCCAGAGTGTGAGAGGGCGCAGGCCCGGCCAAGGGACACCATTGGTGCACTACTGGGCCGGGAAGGGACCAGAGGGATGGCAGGAGGGCTCCAGGGAGTGTCTAGCCCATCTTGCCCAGTCCCAATAGGCAGACCCCAGCAGCAAGCTAGCCTACCAGTCAGAGCATCTGCCCCCTGGTGGTCAGTGCACGTCATAGCAACTGGTTGACCAGTCGGACACAGCATATTAGGCTTTTATTATATAGGATAATTTATGAAGTAAATTAGATTTCCTTATGGTTTACCTAATTAATCCAATCCTTAATGTAAAAAGCATAAGTTCTTAATTGCCAGCTAGTTTCATCAATATAATGCATGTCTCACCCCTCAGAGGTCCCTCCACATCCAGAGGACATCTGCCACCCTGACAGGCAAAGGACAAGAAGACACGAGGGGCGGGAGGTGTTGGTGGGACACACGTGGATCTGGCATCTGACAGGCCTACATTCATTCATTCATTTATTTATTTTAATCCTCACCAGAGGATATGTGTGTGTGTTTGTTTTCTTTAGAGAGAGACGAGGGGAGAAAAGAGGGAGGGCGGGAGGGAGGGAAACATCAATTGGTTGCCTCCCGCATAAACCCTGACCTGAGTATGTGTCCTGAACAGGGAATGGAAGCCGCAACCTTTTTGGTGTATAGAATGATATTCCAATCAACTGAGGCACCTGGCCAAGGCAGACAGGCCTAGTTTTAAATCCTGGCTCCATCACTTAATAATTTTGTGCCTTAGTTTGGGTTTCCCCAGAAACAGACCCTGAGACGAGAATCCAGTGCAAGTAATTTATTTGGGAGGTAAATAAGCTATGACAGAGGAAGTGAGCCAGGTGAGGAAGGCGGCCAATGGAGGGCAAATTACCAGGCAAGTTTCCACTTTGGACTGGAGCTTAGTCCTGCCGGGAACCCCTAGGAGACAGTATGGAACATATCCAGACGGGTGCTGGGGAATGTTTAATGACTGACTCTCCAGAAAAGAAATAGAAAGTCCTGCTTTGTCATTTCCCCCCATTTCCATGGTGTAAATACTCCCACTGTGGCTGATTTCAACCCACATGATGTCACTGAGCAAGGAGTTAGGGAGAGGCACGCCATGAGCGGGCCTCATAGTTATCTCACCTGGGGTAGCCATCCCCCAACACCCATCAGTTCCTGATCAAGGGGCACACCCTGCGGAGGTGTGAATTCCCCCAGCACCTCCATGTTGTCGTGCGGGTGGGCAAAGATGGCTTACAACCACAGGAAGTCCGCAGGTAGAGAAACACCAATGCATTTGTTTGGGCCAGAGGACACTTGAGAGGTAAGGGTTAGAAGCTATGAGTGGAGCACTGAAAACATTTGCTACCTTGAGTAACTGTGACAGAGCTATTTCACCTCCCTGTGCCTCAATACTTCACCTGTAAATTGAGGAATTCCTAAATCTTTCAACAAACTATGGAGATCACTGGGGATATGACAGGATCTTGAGGGACACCCACAAAGTCACTGTGATGAGGCTTACATTCCAGTGGGGACAACAACCTCTAACCGTGAAATAACAAAGACCATTTCAGCAATGCCAGAGAGAGTGATGTGACGGAGATTCACTTAGAGGAAGAAGGGATGTGAATGGAAAAACCTAAAAGGGTAACCTTTAGGGTGAGACCCACCAGATGGGAATGTATCATTACCTGGGAAACAGCATCCCAGGCAGAGGGAACTGCAAAGGCAAGGCCTTGAGTGGGAAAGAGCGTGGCTTGTTCACAGAAGAGAAAGGATCCGAGTAAGTCAGGAGGTAACAGGGGACGAGAGCAAAGCTGGAGGAGGAACCGGTATCTGCAGCGCCTGGTCAGCCTTCATAAGGGCTTTGGATAATAATACAATCTTGAAGGTTTGTGATGAGGGTGAAAAGGGTTCCCATGTGTTTAACAGGCATGACGCATTTTATTAACCTAGGAAACAGTCACATCTCTTATTTTCCAATTAATTTCATGCCTTCCCATGATGCTGACAGGAGCAAGAGGTCCGATATCTCCCTCTAGATTTCCTTTTTCATGGTCTAAAAATCCTGAAGGTTTAATTAACCCAAAGGTCGCTTCCAAACTCCAGACAGAGAGAAACCTGAGAAGTTGACCCATTCACCAGCAGCCCCATACTCACCTCCCCACATCCCCAAGGCTGCAACAAGGTGTTGTTGTTGAAAGCCGGTCCAGTACAGCTGGGGTGTCTGCCTACTGCTGTGACGATGCCCACATGGCCCAGTGCCTGTAGGGGACCCAGGGATCCTCCTCCACACTCCAGCTCCCAGGTTCCACCTCTTCGAACTTCTATGCAAACCCTCAAGCCTTGCAATATATGTTCCCCTCTGCTGCCATCAGGGTCCTACCCTGCAGACCCACGTTGGGACCATCCCAATCTATTCTTAGTCTGGGGTTAAGCTGGGTCAACATCTGGGACAGCCCCACTCCTTCGGGGTAGTTTTATTTCCAGAGTTTTGCTTCCCTACCTTGCCATTAGGCATTAGTTGGGAATATTCCCATCTATCCCAATAAATCTCCAAATCTCATAAAGAAGAGACTTGGGGAGGGATGAGTAATGATTGATTTAAATGACTATTTATTAAGCTCTCACTCCAAGCTTGGCCCTATGCTGAGCAACATAAATACAAATTCTTTTAATCATTACCATATCATCCCATTTTACAAATAAGAACACTAAGACACGGGGAGATTAAAACTGTTGCCCAAGATCACATACAAATAAGTAACAGAAGCATGATTTGATCTAAGCAGTCCGAGAAGAGAGCCTAAGCTTGTGAGCACTATGCTATATAGCCTCTCTGACCTGCTTCCTACCACAATCATATCTGAGTTCCTTATGCACCTGACACACCTTCTCCCCAGAAATACCTTTGGTCCCAGAAATGGCAGACTTGCTGGGGTCAGAAAAGCTTGTGCTGCACCCTATTCCCAGAACAACTTGTAAACAAAGAGGGCCCATGCCAGTGACCGCCCAAGAGGTAAAGGCAATCGCAGGCATGTTTTCACCAAACCAATGAATGAAAACCAATTTCTTGCAGTTGTTTCTGTTTTGTAAAGTCTTGGCTGAGATGGTCTATTATGATACTGAATCCTTGCACAATCCGGAGGAGATATGCAACAGTCATTTTTCTTGATGTCAGTAGGACCCTGTCACAAAGGGCTGGCCAATTTTATTAAATATAACTGGAAATTCCTGGCATTATCCTTGCGACTTGAACACTAGAAAGACTGGCTCAATGTGCTGCAAGAATGTCTCTGTAATTCCTTCCATTTTTTACTTTCTTCCTGATAATTCCCAGTTTGGGAGAATGTCTGAGAATATCTGCTCAGGGAAGTTCAATTATTGGACCCCACTCCCCCCCCACCAAAGGCCAGCTGTGAAGCAGTGGAGCCTCTAACATGAGGGAGCTGTGGATAAGCAATGCCAACGCCACAGGAAGGACAGACACACCAGATAACCAAGGCTGATTCCATCTGTGCAACGATTAATCATGTCTTTTATTTTCTATATTTTATGATGATTTGACATCTTGGGGCCTTCTGGACCCAGGGGGGACTGCCCCACTCAGGCTTAGCTAATTCCTAAAGATACCAAATAGCTTGCTTTCAGCATGCCTCTGATATGCAAACCAACCAATTCCCAGTCCACACCCCCCACCCCATCCACCTCCTTTAGTGAGGCTCCCACAGAGCCAGGTACCAGACAGTGAGGGACCACTCCTATACCCCAGAGCTTTCCAGATCATTCAAACTATCTCATCCGATGCTTGCTCAGTGTACCTACCCTGCACCTCATCCATGAAAACCACAATAAATGCTCAGGTCATTCCAAGAAAGTAATATTTAAAGCCAGAGCCAAAGATTTAATAATAATAATTTTATTATTATGTTATCACAATTATGTTTCCTACAATCCCCATCATCTTGTTCAGCACCTGGTACAACAATGTTAGCCACTCAACTATGTGAAGAGCAGAAAGACAAACTTTTCAGGCAGAGGGAATAACATGTGCAAAGTAGCTGAACTTGTTTTCAGAGTAACCCTTGCATTATGGTTGGAAATAAATAGATAGATAGATAGATAGATAGATAGATAGATAGATAGATAGAATACAGTCGAAAATAACAAATGGTCATTGCTTGAGTAACCTGAGTAAGCACCACTGTGAGTAGGAGATTGTATCGGTCAGCTATGACCACAATAAGGCTGTAAAACAAACAACCACAAATTCTTAGCATTTATTTCTCATTCATGCTTTTGTGGGTGACAACTCTGCTGGGCAGCAGACCTGCTGCTATGCTGGGGTGGCTCTGCTCCATGCGTCTCTCACTCTTCTAAGGCCAGTGACTAAGGACTCTTGTTCTCGTGGAGAAGGCAGAAGCACAAGAGGGCCAGCCCATCACACAAGCATATTTCAGGCATCTGCTAGTTAGGTCCTCTCACATCCCATTGGCCAAAGAAAATCACATGGTCAACTAAGCAAAGTGTGGGGAAGTATACCCACCATAAAGGCACATGACATGGCCTTGCTGAACATCAATGAGGTAAATGGGGAGAGAATGAATATTTACCAAAAAATAATCTACCACAAAGCTCAACAACGTCACATACACACACACACACATACACACACACACACACATAAATAGCCACCATTAAAAATAGCTCCTATCTAAACTATTTTATAGGGGAATGGGGAGGGAGGCTCAATGACAAGGCCTTTTGAAGAATTTTGTATACCCCAGACACACTTTCGGAGGCCTCACCAGAGAGTATTTCAAATGTATTACATATTTGCCTACATCCTACATTAAAAAGATTGTTTGCTATCAAATATTTTTGAGGAAAACTTCTAAATTTTTCTTCTGAAATTATTCAATAATAAGCGGCATTTAAATTTTGATTGGATGTGATTTCTTGGCAATTTGCATACTCAGAAGCTCTTGAAAATGGGAAATTCTAATCTTAGAGCTTTTTCAGATGTAATAAAATCTCTAGGAACACTACATTTAACAATTAGCAATATTGACAAAGTATCGCAACGTGTAGGAATTTTTTAAAATATTCATTAATTTCAACTTTGCTGTTTTCTTTTTGCATTTTAGAGCCAATAATTTTCCACCCAGGCCTTTTTGTAGACCTCTATGCCTAACGAATTAAAAAAGACATTTTGCCTGGAATCAAAGCTAACTGAGATTGGCCATGAAACGGGTACTTTCGAACTGCAACCTCCTAACTGCAGAAAATGACGGCAGCTAACTGCAACTGAACCGGGCCCACTGCAAAGGCTCTCTGTCTGTGCAGAAGGGTGGATGGCTTGTGCTCGCCGATCTGCAGAGCCCTTCATCTCATTCACAATGCCGCTCACGCTGTATCCACTCCATTTATAAGGCAAATAAAAACGTCCTCTTCCAATCTTGGCTCATTTCATCTTATATAAAAATGCCTTCCCAATGCCTGGCTATCATTTCCCTGTTGTGATTTAAAAAACAACAGGTAATAAAAGTTGGCCTACCAGCTGGTCCTCCAAGGACCAAGATGTGATTGAAGGAGCAATAATGTACCCCAACGCCCCAAGGAAAGTTTCCGAGATAATGTGACAGAGCCAGAGTTCATGGTGGCGAAGCTAGCTTCACTGATAAGTATCAGCATCACAGAGTGCTCATATGCAATTAGTCATATCATTTGTACGGACACAAGGTGATACAAAAATGTAGTTCCCCGCCCCTTCTAATGATGTGACAAAATGGAGATAATCACCAACCATAGATGAGATTCTGGAAAAGTAGTAAGTGCTCATCTCTGTGCGTGCCCTGTACCAAGCACTTGACACATGTACATGGGATGGTGCAAGTTTCCAATGAGGTCACAATTATGTTTCCTACAATCCCCATCACCTCGTTCAGCACCTGGTACAGCAATGTTAGCCACTCAAGAAAAACTTGTTAGGTAAAATAAATGAGAGAGTCGATGGCTCCAAGAACCTCCTTTCCAGTTTATCAGCTCCATGACCCTGCTTTTGTGGTCTCCTACGTATGCCCCCCGCCCCCCAGTATCTATTGGTGAGTGGCTGGGGCATGTCTCACATCAACTGCCCCATCAGCCCATGCTTCTGTTGCACCACTGCCTGACTCATCTCCTCATAGTCACTCCTTCCAAAGGCCACGGTTCACCCCTCTATCAGACCCTCTGCAGTTCTGGTACCCCCAAGCTCTTGGCACAAGGCTAGTACTATCACACCAAGCCTGCAGGAAGGACATAAATCCCTTCCTGGACGCTTGGTATCCATGGTACATCTGCTAATTGGAAAAAATCAGGTTATAATGTTGTATAAATAAAACACACAAACACATTTTAAAAAAAAATCAGAAGCATATGGACCAAAATGTTAATATGGTTATCTCTGGGTGGTAGAATGCTGGAGGATTTTTATTTTCTTTTTCAATTATTTTATTTTCTGTGTTTTCCAAATCTGTGTATCAAGAACAAGTGTGCACTGTTTTAGAAATGTAAATGCTTGGCTTATTTAAGGAATGTTTTTGATAGCAGGTCAAGAACTTAGGAGGCCAGGACTATTCTCCCTAAACCCTACACGGCCTAAGGTGGGTCAGGCTACTCATTCAGCAGCACCCCACTTACAAAGGGTGAGGAGGGTGAAGAAATCACCTCACCAGCAGCAGCCCTGCTCTCAAATAAAACTTTGTCCCTGGGTTCGAAGCCAGTTTAACCAGGATGAGAAGGAAGTCCACAGTTGACACTACACACACTCACGTCCTTCACAAACCCCCCCCTAACTGTCCATTTACCCGGTGCCAGGAGCAACCCAGCTCCATCACACTATTTTCTGTCTTCCAGTGACTTGTCTCTTGGTCCTTCTTTCTTCAAGAGTAGTAGGACTTTGTAGTTTCAAGCAAACATCCTGACTGCGCACATTCTTAAAACAGTAAGCCATGTATATCACCTATGCAGTCAACAGATCACTTAATGAATGGCCATTACAGGCTGGTTACTGTGTTAGGCGGTGGGGATGCTATAGTGAGCAACCCTGTGTTCCCTGCCCTCACGGAGTGCACGGTCCAGCGGAGGAAGTAGACATTAATCAAGTAAACACAGTAATATAGGGTATATAATCAGAAATCAGAATAATTGGGCATTACAAAGGACATGCCTGTGCTCTGAAAAATGAATAGGAGTTAGTGGGTAGGTAACATGTATTCGGTATCTCTGCAAAAGGAGCAGCCTGTGCAAGGGCCCTGTGGCCCGGTGTCAAACCCAAGGAGCAAAAGGAATTGGGATATGAGTCTGGAGAGATGAGCAGGATTCTGACCATGTGGGGCTTTGCAAACCATGTTGAGAATTTTGGTCTTTATCCTAAAATCAACACAAAGCCATTGGAGGGTAGCAAGCCCTTGATTAACCAAAAACTTCAATGAGTTAGATCAGTCTCTGCACTTGCCTTTTAGCGAAAGGGAGCCTGGAAGTCAAAACGTGAGATGATGTGATTTCAGTTTAAAAGGTTCCAAGGTCTGCCTCAGGCCAGTCCATCTTTGGACCCATCCCATACACTATATTAATTGTTCCTATTTATCATTCACTATGTGCCAGACACTGTGATGATATACCCTTTTTATACATTATCACACTTAATCCTCACAAGATTTAGGTCTTATCACGATGCCCTTTTTCTCTGTTTTAAAATATATTTTTATTGATTTCAGAGGAAGGGAGAGGGGGAGAGAGGTAGAAACATCAATGATGAGAGAGAATCATTGATTGGCTGCCTTCTGCATGCCCCCTATGGGAGATCCAGCCCGCAACCCAGGCATGTGCCCTTGACCAGAATCGAACCCAGGACCCTTCAGTCCACAGGCTGATGCTCTATCCACTGAGCCAAACCAGTTAGGGCACGATCCCCATTTTACAGATGAGGAAACTGAGGTTCAGAGAGGTGGGTAGTAACATGTCCCAAATGGCATAGCTAGTAAGTGGAGGAGCCAGGATTCAAACCCATGTGATTCTCTCTCCAAAGGCCATTCTCCCTCCCCTAAGTTATGCTGCTCCACTTGGGGTCCTGGGAACTAGAAGACAATTTTCGGAATTATAAGACTCAGGTCCCGAAAGCTCCTAAATCTTCAAAGAAAGTCAGGGAAGAGGAGCAGATGTTTCAGGAAGTCAGAACAGGAAAAACATTTTAGAAAGGGGAACCGCATGGAGGACTGAACCCACGCGACACACCTGTAAGAATGGCAGAGGGGACCACAGAGCAGGAGAAGAGGGTGGGCCAGGTCACAGCGGGTCCCGGATGTGCATTAAGTAAAACCACAGCGTCCTGCAGCCAGGAGCAGTAAGGCAGCCACAGCACACGATGATATAAAACCATCATGACTTCAAGGTGCAGCCCACGCATGGAGCACAGCAAAATGCTTTATCAAACCTCTGCCTGCACTCTGAGCTTCAAAATGGTGTTGTAGTCAATCAACTTCAATTCAGGGAAGCGACAGACACAAAGGGAGAGAAACGTCATCCTCCTTTTCACAAATGTGCCCAGGAAAGGCACTGGCCAGCAATGTGCAGTCTCCAAGGCCTAAGACTGCACGTCAGCAGTGGCAGGGGGACAATGGGACAAAGGAGGTGTCGGCTGGAATAACAAGGTACGCCTTCCACAAGCCAGAGGACTCATTTCTTTCCTTCTTCGTTGACTCTGGGCCCTGGAGAAATGCCATCGCAATTTCTAGAAAGAATAGGTAAAGGTAGACAGTGCCTAGATATCATTTCTGTCAGTTCATTTTATTTCATTTGGTAAACATTTTGCATTTCCAAGTTGACACAGTTTAGTAATACCTGCTAATGCCAGTGATAAATGCCACCGCGATGGTGCAAGTACCTTTCTGGGCTTGAGGGTGAAGGCCTGTGCATTGGGGCCTAAGTTCCTTGTCCCCTGCCCTTCAGTTGTTATTAATAATGATGATGATGATGATGATGATGACGTACATTTGTACGTCTTTGGGATTTCAGAGGGCCTTAGGCTTCCCTAGCGCTCTCACCTACTTTACTTGTTCCCTCTACAATGTACAGTATCTGTTCCTCTGGGAACCTGAAGTTGGAAAGAGCATACAATTCAGGAATCTGTATAAAATAGGATCCACAAACCAAGATGCCTGCAGAGTACAGGCAGGTGCGTGAATGAAGAAAAAGGAAGAAAGGAAAAGCAATAGGGAATGGCGAGGTCGGTGGCAAACTGGAGTGCTTGGCCCACTGAAAGGTGGGCTGGCTGTTTCTTATCTTACATGCACCAACTATTTCCAAAGGGCCAGATGCTATGTAAATCCCCAATTATTAAATTATTACAATCAGATTTCTGTAATTTAAAAAAAAATGTATTTACTTAGAAGCGTTCAGAGTGTCAGCAAAACAGCTATGGCTTTTTTTTAAATTATAGAGTTGTGTTCTATAATAACGAACAACGATTATTCCGTGTAAGGTGCATCAGAGACAACTGAAAATGAGAAAATACTATCCCCATATATAACGAATCTGTGCTGGGCACCAGCAAGAACCTGCTTTAATTTCCATGCCAATTTACAACCCCCAACCTGTACCAGGCAAGGGTAGTGGCTACTGAAAATACCACCAGGACAGAGCTATCCAAAGACACATTCAGTAGTGTGGTAACTATACAAAAAAAGAGACATGGTGCAATTTTAAAACAAATCTTACACAGCATTATAGTTCAATTTTTTCTTTAAAAGGAATGAGCTGTATACAGTGGGATTAAATGCTTTATAGATAAGAAAAAAAAAACTGCACCAGAATCAACTTATACATCATCATCTTCTTCATCTTCCTCCTCTTTCTTCTTTTTCTAGCCTTGTTTAGCCTTGAAGACCCCCTTCTTTGCTGCCTCAGGCTTCCCTTGACCCCCTTCTTTGCTGCCTCAGGCTTCCCTTTAGCTTAGTGTACAGCAATGTCCTTTTCATATTCTCCTTCAGCTTAGCCATCTTCTCATCCGGCTGCTTGTCGTCTGCAGCAGTGACTCCACATCTCGCCCAGGTTCTTGGCAGCATCACCAATGGACCCGCCAGGATGCTGTCCTTTGATTTTTGGACCATACTCAGAACAAAACAAGAAAAAGGCTGAAGGAAGCCTCTTTGGGACCCTTGAACTTCTTTTTTGTTCCCCTTTAGGTGGGATATAACTTTTCAATTCTCTTTCATAACGGGCCTTGTCTGCCTTTGCCATGTCTTCAAATTTCCCTCTCCTTAGCAGACACGGTCTTCCACCTCTCTGAGCACTTGTTAGAAAACTCTGAGAAGTTGACAGAAGCATTTGGGTGCTTCTTCTTGGGCTCCTCCCAGCAAGTTTGCACACACAAAAAAAGCATATGATGATATTTTGCCTCTCAGCTTCTTAGGATCGCCTTTGCCCATATTTAATTATCTTTCCTCAGTAGCCCAGTGCCCCTCCAGCTACAGTGCCCAGTATTGTCTTTATGGAGCTCAATGTATTACTGAAACTATATTTTTTTAAACAACATACCGACCCAACAAAATATAGTTGAAGGCGGGACATAGCCCTTGGGCCCCCCAGCTGTTACCTCTAGAGCCGGCCTAGAGGGGTTTGTGAAGGTAGAAATTTATAAAATTGACAAAAGGGTGAACCTGATTCAAAGTGACTTAAACAAAAAGGGGGATTTATTAAAATGGGAAAGGCAAGGAAGAGGTTGAGCTTTAGGAACAGCTGAAACCAGGGCCCTGGAGCTCACCAGGCTCATGGGTCCCTGTCTTCCATCTGTTCCCCTCTGCACACCAGCTCCACCTCTCCCACCGCAGCTGACCTTCTGCCCAGGCTCCAAAGTTCCCAAGATTCCCATAGAGGCCACCCCTCCTCAGGGAAGGGCTGATTAACACAGTCTGTTCCACACAGAAACATCCACACCACCTGGGAAAATTATTTGCACCAGGTTAGTGCAGGTGCCTATAACTGGCCATTCACCCGTGGCCACCAAGACAGGTATGACAGTGGGCCGGCCCCAGTGAGCAGTCCTCCACTGAGAGAGTCAACTCTGGACAGGGAATCAACATGGAAGATGAGCAGCCACCACCACAGCCACAGAGAGGGTTGTTGTAGGAGAAGGGAGAGTCCTGGGCACACAGGGTCCAGGGACCCATCACTAGTTCCTTCTATGTTACAGACAGTGACCTTGAAGGACAGTGAATGTGGTGGCCACCTCATGGTGCTGCACAGACCACTCCCCAACGGCCAAGGGCATTGACTCCTTATGGCTCACCACTGAGTCCCCCCCAGAAATCTCCCTCGGCCAAAGGGAGCTGCCTCACCCAAGATCACGCCCCCAGGGAGCAGTCCACACATGATTACCCGTCAGTGGTGGACACGAAGTGGAAGGTCTTTCCCAGCTTCAGAGCTCCCAGTGGGGTTAGCTGAAATCTCAGCTACCACCTCATCATAGTCCAACTGTTCCCTTCACCTAATTCTGCCTCTCTCACTCCTTCATGGATATAGCTCCCCCATCCAGACAACTTCCTGCAGGCAATTCTCCATCTCGGAGTGGCTTCCAAGGAACACAGCCTAGGAGAGTCGGTACCAAGAATGGGCCCAGAAGGCAGGCTCTAGCCTGTGCTTTGGAGCTGCTCACCCACTGGCTGAGCAGTGGAGGGTAGAAGGGTGGCCAAACTTGCCAGGAGGAGACCAAGAAGCACCCAGATGCTTCTGTCAACTTCTCAAGTTTTCTAAGTTAACCAAGTGCCATGGTTAACCTTTCTGCTAATAGTGGCCTGGGCTGGGATACCAGTGGAGATGGGGAAGATAGCTCAGGAGTTCAGGAGGTTCGGGAGAAGTCATATCAGGCCTGATCCATGGGGACAGAGACAAATCTGACCCAGCCCTGAATCCCTGGCACAGGACCTGTCATTGATGCTGAGAAATGTTCCCCTTTTCAGGCTCAGGCTCTGCTTACAAAAAAAGGGAGTCCTCCCCTCGCCGGCTTGGCTCAATGGATAGAGCGATGGCCTACAGACTGAAAGATCCCAGGTTCGATTCCGGTCAAGGGCACATGCCTGGGTTGCGGGCTCGATCCCCAGTGGGGGGCGTGCAGGAGGCAGTCGATCCATGATTCTCTCATCATGGATGTTTCTCTCTCTCTCCCTCTCCCTTCCTCTCTGAAATTTTTTTTTAAATTTTTTTAAAAAGGGAGTCCTTTCCAAGTTGAAATTCCTTAAGGCTTAGGATGGATGGGTGGGTAGATGGGATGAACAGACACACTTGTTGGACTGTCAGTAATAAGCCTCACTCTCCCATGCCAATGGGACAGCCTGAGGATGGCTGGACCCATCAAAGCCACCATAGCCTCCACAGAGAGGAAACAGCACCCACAGAAGAGCTCCAATCATGCGAGGATCAGCAGGTGCCCCAGAGAGGCAAATTGAACCAGAGTGACTTGGCCGAGCCAGGGCAGGTGAGTGGCCATGGAGGCCTGAGGCTCCAGCCATGAGCCCACCAGCCCATTCATCCGCCACCCACCCAAGACTCCTCTGTGGACCCCAGCAACTGGTTTGGGGACACATAATAGATGCTCAGAAGATAGGGCTGAATGTCTTTACTGATCACCAGGCACTTCCTCATCCATCATCACCTAAGGCCCTCAGGAGAGCACATGAGGCATTTCCCCCATTTTACTAGTGAGGAATCTGAGGCTCTGCTAACTCAGTGGTTTGCCCCCAGGTCACACGGCTGAAAAGGAGTCAGAGCCAGGATTGAACCCCTGGCCTCTGGCTCGCATTCCTCTGCTCCTGACCACACCCAAGGCCCGCCAGGATGGAGCACAGGTGAGTGGACGTCACTGTGCTCTGCAGGAAGGACAAGCCTGGTACGGGAAAGCATCCAACGCTTGTCCCTGCACAGTGGGTCTCTATTTGACACTGTGTGTTCATGCAAACCAGCTTCTACACCTCCACCCCGACTGCCACTCCAGGCCTTTACCTGGGCGCTTCCTGCCCACAATGCCCCTCCCTCTGCCTCCAAGCCCTCTCATTCATTCCTCAAGGCTCCATTGGGTTCTGGCCTCTCCCCTGATTGCCTTGCAGACTCCTGACTCCCTCCCTGACCTTGGCCTCTGGTTTCGACAGCCTGAGGTCTTGGGCCTGGATAGAATGACCTCTGCAGAGCCCATTCTTTTTGGTTGAATATTATGGAAAGTTCCCCTCATATCTTATCAAGACATTAGGCCTCCAGGCAAGACTGGCAGCTCCGTGCACATGGGACAGGGAGGAGTTCAGGAGCTGTGTTATGGACTGAATGTGCCTCCTCCCCAAAATTCATATGTTAACGCCCTCACCCCCAATGTAATGGTGTTTGGAGACGAAGCTACTGGAGATTAGGGTTAAATGAGGCCTCGAGGATGGGGCCTCATGATGGGATTGATGACCTTATAAGAAAATGGAAAGAGAGAGATCTCTCAGCCATGTGAGGGCACAGTAAAAAGGTAGCCATCTGCAAGCCAGGAAGAGAGTTCTCACCAGAAATGAAGTTAGCTGGCAACCTGGTCTTAGACTTCCAGCCTCCAGAACTGTGAGTAATTAATGTCTGTTGCTTAAACCACCCAGACGGTGGTATTCTGTGACGGAGCCTGAGCAGACTCAGACAAGCTGCTTTTCATTCTCAAATGGTCTCACCCACTGTGCACAGAGCCGACCTAGCTTTTGTTCTACACCACGGCCTTACATTAGGCTGGTGGGAAAGTCTCAGGCCACAGAGATGCAGTGAGGGGATAATGAGGGAAGAGGAGGAGGGACCAGACAGAGGCAGTTTGGAAACAGCCTTCTGACAGAGTTGCCAAGAGCCCTGGGAGTAGCTGGCCACGCCTCCCCAGCACTCTCTGAACCTGCTTCTGTCCCCAACAACTACCAGCCCGACAGCCTCCCAGCTCTCTGCCAGCTCTTCCCTCAGACACTATCCAGGTGGAGGCCATACCCCTCAGCACCTCCAGGACAGCCAGATGGCACTGCCAGCAGCACAGGGAGCCAGAGCCCCACCCACCGGGACCCCACGGGCTCTGTCTGATTTCAGTCTGTTCCACAAATCAGTCCCTCAGCAGAGCACGGCTGAGCTTCCCTGACAGCTGGCCACGTGACAGCCACCAGATTTCAGGTGTCCCAGAACACAGGAAAGTGGCTGTGATGGGGCCGTGAGGAGCCACAGGCCAGCTCTCTCTTCCACCCACACCTCCCCATAACAAGCCTGAGAAGAGCCCTCACAGGTCCAAGAGAAGAGGCCAAGGAAAGGGCACCGATGAGAAAGCAGGGCTGAGGAGACCGATGTGAAAATATGTCTACTGTCCCTCATATGTTTTGTGTTTGGTGGCCTGTTTCAAGAAAGTAAGTTACTTGACCTGCCCCTGATCTTCCGGATCTGCCTTGGATCTTTCTAAGAGCAGTTCACATGGAAACAAAAGTCAGCTTTGCAGCCACGAAGCTGTGACGGTTTTTACTGAGCTGACAGAGATTTGCAAGGCGAGGGAGTCTATGTCTCTGGGAGACATACATTTCTTAGTGGAACCCCAAACTTGCCTTCAGCATCATCTTATTTAACTTCCCTCACCCTGCCGCCCCCCCCCAGTCCAGCGATTTTCAACCGGTGTGCCGCAAGAATTGTTAAAACATGCAATACCTGACTATTTGGTCAGGGGCACTGTCAAATGAAAAAATGACAAGAGCCAACACAACAACATCCAGGATGAATGAATCAAAATTATAGCTCTTTTCTGTCAGAACGGCCAAAAATGTTTTTTTGGGTGTGTCACAGAATTTTAGTAATTAGGTTATGTGTACCATGAGATGAAAAAGGCTGAAAATTGCTGCCCTGGTCAAAGGTAATTTTTGTAATTGAGATAGAATTGACATAAAACATTGTGTAGGTTTAAGGTACACAATGTGTTGATTTGATAGACATAAATTGCAGCAGGCTTACCAACATGGCATCAGCTAACGCCTCCATCACATTATGTAACTCAACAATTTGCTCAACCTTTCTCAGAACGTGGGCTAAAGAGAGGCTATGGCTTCCAGACTAGCCCTCAGTCTTAAATTTCCTTTCTCTTTGAGCAAACATCAGCACTTCGGTCCTGTGAGAGCAGTCCTCTGCTCATGTGAAGATGGGAAGGTCAAAGGTTGAGAATGGAGGTAACTCAGGAGCTAGCTGTGACAATCTCCTCACCACCAGGATTTATTACGGATCTTCAGTTAGCGTTGTTCTGAGAATTCTGTGCTTTGACATGGTTTAAAACAATTCCACCCTCATGACCTAATCCCAACGGCCGCACCCACAGATACCATCACAATGGGAGTTAAGATTTCAACATATGACCCTGACCAGTTTGCTCAGTGGATAGAGCCTCGGGCCGTGGACTGAAAAGTCCCAGGTTTGATTCCGGTGGAGGGCATGTACCTTGATTGCAGGCTGGATCCCCAGTAGGGGGCGTGCGGGAGGCAGCTGGTCGATGTTTCTAACTATCTCTCTCCCTTCCTCTCTGTAAAAAAATCAATAAAAATATTTTTTTAAAAAAAGATTTCAACATATGAATTGGGAGGGCGGAGAGGGCAGTGCACAAACGTTCCATCTCTAGCAGTAGCCAAGACTTTGGAGGAGGGGTCCAACTCACCACCAGAGCACGGCTTGAGAGCCCTACAGCCCTGGAAACTTGGAGACTGCAGGGTTGTGGGCTGTGGGCGGTGAACAGACTATCCTAGGTTCAAATCCCTGCTATCCCACTAATTGTCTATGGAATCTTGGTCAAGCCACTTAACCTCTCTCTCTGAGCCCATTTCAACTGCAAAACGGACACAATAATCTCTGAGTTTTGTGAGGATATGATACACATTCTGCTGGTGGTGCCAAACCAGAGACACATTTAGAGTAAATTCAAGGCTCTATCTTTACTGTAAAAACTGACGTCTAGGAAAAAACTGGTCTTGCCTATCCATTACAGACTATTGCTTTTTCTCATATCCTGACATGATACAGAACATCCAATGAAGAGCTGGTGGGCATGAAATGTCAGTGGCAAGGTAATTAATTATCAATCACTGCAGCCCAGCCTGTTCCAGGAAGCTGAACTTG
>NW_005871424.1:608904-681585 GCF_000147115.1 Myotis lucifugus | reverse complement strand
TCCTGCACTTCTCCAATTCTATGCCTCCTGGATTCCGGAATTCCGTGTGGCAAGTTTGCTCATCTACTCAGTCAGCATTCATTGAGTCTCACAATGTGGACACTTACAATGTGTCAGGGCCAGGCTCAGCACAGAGGATTCAGAAGTGACTGAGATAACATGATCCCTTCCCTTCAAGTACTTGTTCCAATATAGGGGCTCTCAACCTTAACACCTTAACACTGTCGAAATTTTGGGTCAAATAATTCTCTGTTGTGGGGCTATCCTATGCATCACAGGATGTTCAGGGGCATCCCTGGACTCTCCCCACTCCACTCAGTTGTGACAACCAAAAATACCTCAAAACATTGCCAAGTGTCCCCTGGGCATCGAAATCCACCCACCTCCCAATAGAGCCACCGTTATGATGGGACAGTGGAGAGGGTGTGGCTTTGAAGCTAGATGGGCCTGGTCCTCCCACCCTATTTGTTGTATGACCTCAGGGGAATTACTTCCCTGAACCATAGTTTCCGTATTTGCAAATTATGGGTAACAAACATACTTTTACAATGTTGTTAGAACTAAAGATCAAATATGTAAAGTACTGTGGCAGACATTGTCAATAGCCATCCAAAGCCATCCTACCCACACCAATTCTTCTTACTAACAGAACCCCAGTTCTGTTCAAGGTTTCTGACCTCAGGAAAGTTGGCTCAGTGCCTTGGTTTGGGGGAAGATATGACCCAGGACTAGCCAATGAGATGTAAGGGAGGGAGCCCTCTGGAAAAGATCTTCCTCTGTGTCTAAAAAGAGAGAGGGGTGGGGAGATTGATAAAGAGTGCAGTGATTTTAAATTTGTGCACAAATTCTTCGATACTCCTTCCATTAAACTGTGGAGTCTCATTCCCTTCCTCTTGAGTGTGAACTAAATGTAGTGACTCACTTGTAATGAACAGGACACAGCAGAAGTGACAATGTGTGACTTCCAGGATCAGAGCGTGAGAGGCACTATGGCTTCCTCCTGTGCTCTCGAATCACACCCTCTGGGGACCATGATGACAGGTTGTGAGGACACTAAAGCAGCCCTGTGGAGAGAGTCCCATATGGAGAAGAGGCCCCAGCTGACAATACCAACTTGATGGCGTGTGTGGGATCCACCTTGGAGCAGGTCCCACAGCCCCAGTCAAGCCTTCAGATGACTGCAGCCCTAGCCAACATCCTGACTGAAACCTCAGGAGACATCCTGATCCAGAACCACACAGCTGAGGGACACCTGAATTCCTGGCCACAGAGAATAAATGTTTGTTGTTTTAAGCTGCTACATTTTGGAGTGATTTGGAAAACTAATACAAGGAGAAACTGTCTGAACTCCCACATGCCTGTCACCCCCCAGACCTGCCTTTAGACCTTGTCAGATGAGGCTAGAGCCATATCAGGCAGCATGAGACCAGCCTGAGACGGAGGCCAGGTGAGTCTCAGGGATGCTAACCAGGGCCACAAAAACAACCCCAACGCCACCACTTCCAGATGTCTTGCTATAGGAGGAAAACACCCCCTATTTGCTTAAACCATGGTTTCCTGTAGCTTCAGCAATAATTACAGCAAGTTCTAAAAAGACAGTGATGATCTATGATGCTATTTTTACTGTAACTTCCATGAATTCCAACCCTCTCAACTCTACACAAGGTGTACCCACATTCTGAACTAAAGGGACTGGCAGTGATAATGGGTGGAGAGCACCAAACTGAGAAGCTTTTAAGTTTTCACCTTTCATCCTTCATTCTGAGCAATCTAATATTCCTGACAGGCCAGGCCCAGGCCCCATGCTCTTAGTCATCTTGTGCTGCCACAACAAAGTACCATAGAGTGGGGGGCATAAACAACAGAGATTCTGAAGGCTGGCAGTCCACACATGGCAGAGAGACCAGAGGTCTCTTATAAAGGCACTAATCCCACCATAGGGCCCCACACCTTCATGACCTCATCTAAACCTAATCTCCCCCCAAAGGTCCCATCTCCAAATACCCTCACACTAGGGGTTAGGGCTTCAACATGTGGATTCTGGGAGGAAACAATTCAGTTTGGCTCATGTCAAACTGCAGAGACTTCAACTCCCTATTCTCCAGAGAGGAAAACAACAAAGAATTCCATTTTTCTAACTATCATCTTATTTACAGAGGGCTAGAGCTGGGTCTCAAATTAACAGCCAGACCACAGAATTGTCAACCCTCCAGGGAGTAGCCCAGAGAACTGGCAGAAAAATCACAGAACTGGGAAGCTGCACTGTAGCTCTAGACACTGTGTCTCTAACCTTTTTGATACTCCATTGCTCAGCTGCCCGGTCTACAAAACAGCAGTAGGGAACTCCATCTCAGACACTCACAAAGGAAGTGCAGGAGCTTGAAAGATTGTCCTGGATGCATGTACCGTTACCTTCCCAGGCTCTGATGCCACCAGGGATTAATAGCTGGAGTTTCGGGTATCGGAATGGATTATGTCAAGATTTTCCAGGACAATGAAGACTGTCTTCAGTGGAAAGATGAAAAAGCTGCCTAAGAAATAAAACAGTCTCTAGACTCTAAAAGCAAGACACTGAGTAAGTTGATTCTTGGCAAGAATGGTTCTGCTGACCAGAAGCTGGGAGCTTGCTGTACCAAACGCTGCAGGTGACATACAACAGTAACGTGCCCCTTCGTCTTTGTAAACTAGATCTCAATTTTTTAAGGAACTGGGGCTCTTTCTGTTGCAAGGGAAGCTGGGCCCTTCCCAGTTACAAGGATGAATCTTGTCAGTCGTAGCCAGGATTGGCAAACCATGGTGCTGGCTAAACCCGGACCACCGCCTGCTTTTGTGTGGCCCAGGAAAATGGCTTTTACATGTTTTAAGTGGTTAGAAAGATCAAAAGTATAATAATAGTGTTTCCTAACATTTGACATTATATGAATTTCAAATCTCTCCCCTTCATTTACGTATTACCTGTGGCTGCTTCCACAGTGAACAGCAGAGTTCAGTAGCTGCTACAGAGACAGAATGGCTACATGGCTGAAACATTTACTATCTGGCTGCTCACAGGTAAAAATCCCTGGTCTAGTGTCCACCAGAATTATATGGAGGTCGTATGCAAATACAGGTCGTGGAGAGACAAAGCAGGAAGCCTGTGGGAGGGAGTGTGGGGGTCCACAGGTTTGCCCAGACAGCAGGCAGCCCTGGAGGAGGAATTCACGTCGTCTGCAATACCCTCGGATGTTGGGCCTGACAGACTCTTACGCGTGGAGCAGAGCGACAGAACAGCCCAGCTTTCAGTCAAGGACAGCAGCAGGACTCTCGTCCTCTCTGAGGTGAGGGCGATGGGACAGGAGCACCCCACTGCTGTCTCCCCATTGCTGAGGGCAGAGCAGGAGCCTGGGGTTTCTCACAGCCTCAGAAAAAGAGGGGTGAGCAGCGAGCGGGCTATTTGGAAAGCCGGTGTGGCTTCGCAGCTCGCTGAATGAGGTCTGGAATGTGACTTGGTTGCTTTCCTGGAGAGAGAGGCGTATTTCCGAATTGTAGGCACAGAGCGTCTAAGTGCACGTGGGCCAGACTCGGAAAGAAAAGGAAACCTGTGCTTCTGCTTCGGACCTCGGAGACGGCCTTGCCAAGATCCCTCCTGGGATCTCTGTCAGCTCAGCTGCCCACTGAAGGGTCTGAAGGGAGACTGCTTGGACGAGAGAGGACGGCTGACATGGCAGGGACTGGTTTATCCCTGTGTCCATACACTTCTTCCCTCGGGAAAAGCTTTGTGGGGTTTTGTTGGGTTTTTCGTTTTCTTGGTATCTTAATGGGAATCTTGATTAAGAATCATCTGTTGCCAACTTCGTGCTGTAAACCCTAGAGTGCGGTCCCGGGAAATCTACACACCCCACGCCCAAAGCTGAAGGCACACCTTTTAGGCAGCTTTACTTCTGATGGTGGGGTAGAGAGGAATTCTTTTTGTGGGCTGCTGAATATAGTTTCTTGTTTCTTTAAGAAGCTAGATAATCAATCACCTCTGAAGTTTTGGGGACAGGGTGCCAACAGTCCCCTATGCTGTTTGCTTGCTTTGACTCTTCTGATGACACTTGGTTTTCACCTGGGCTGCCGAATGGAGTTGCATTTTGCAAGCCCTGCATAAGAGCACAGTGGAGGATGTGCATGGGCGTGATCCCAGCTCAGCTTACTTAATTTCCCAGGCCCCTGTTCAAAGGCATAATGGAATCCATTTTTCAAACGTACTATTGTTTATGTTTTCATTTTAACTATTTTTTTAAAGTTCTTATATTTTTAATTGGTGTAGGATACACATAACATAACATTTACTATTTTAACCGTCTTTTTAAAGGTGACAGTTCGGGATACTAAGTACAGTCACCGTGTTGGGCAGCCATCACCACCATCCATCTCCAGAGCTCCTTGCATTGGCAGAACTGAAACTTTGCACCTACTGAACAGGGCCTCCCCACACCCCCAGCCCCTGGCAGCCACCACTCTGCTCTGTCTTAAGTGGAATCATACAGTATTTGTCTTTTTGTTAATGTAGGAAATGTGTTGAAGACTATCATTTTAGTTGTAAATTTAATTGCTTTTATAGTCAGAAATTGACTGCAAATAGTGTGTGTTATCTTAATGTTGCTAGGTTTCTGAGCAGAAACCCTTGGGCAGCTAGCTGGTCAGTAAAACAAGGTCAAATGATACACGCCCAGCTGTGTGCAACTTCTAAACCGGAGAGTATACTGTTGTTCAGGACAACAAGGTTTTGAGATTATGGAATAATGAAGATGAAAACCTGGATTAAATATTTAAAGCTATGCTGTCAGCTGAGGTACATAGACACATTCAACACGAAGGATGGCCCCTTGGTGCCATCCAGGGAAGGGGCCGTGTGTGGGTTACAGGCCTTGCTTGCAGAGCCCCAGCAGAAAACTGAAACTGTTATCCTGAGGAAGCAGTGAGTAAGTGGACATGGTTTGTCATGGTACCTAGGCATCCTGTTTTAATCTTTATTACTGGAAAACATGGAAATTACTTTATGTACAAACGCTTAACTCACGTGCCTTAAGCAAATACACACTCTGACTTAAACAAGAAGATCTGTTAACAGAGTTTTATTGCATCTGTGGATCAGAAATTCACCTCTTCGACGTCATTAAGCCCTGATGGATGCATATATGAAACCTTGATACCAATATATTTGAGTGACCCAGAAAATCATCAAAATCAGAGAAGAGTGAGATCTCTGTTGCTCAAGACAGTAGTATCTGGGAAGGCTCAAAATGGTGTTGCGCTCGGCATCCTGGATCAAGACCATGTAGCGGTCCTGGGATCACCACTACCAGCTTCTCAGGAATGTCTCTCCATATGGAACACAAAATTTCAAACACCACAGGTTTCAAAAGAATTACCACAAGGGACCAGCAGTCAGCTCTGGTATTACGGGGGACATCTGTTTATGCTACATGGAAAATTTCTAACTGTGATTCCAAACAAGTGTGAAGTGCCATCACCAGCAGATGCGCTTGGAAAATGCAAGCATAGGCACAGTCCATGCACTCAGGCTGTGCCTTAGTGTGTAAACTGGGAAACCTCACAGAGATATGGACGTGGACCCCAGAACTCAGAGCCATCAAAGAGAATTTTAAGGAGAAGAAAAACTGAAGCAAGTATCCAGCCAGAGGCTCCAGCATCCAAACAACTTTTAAAACCATAAAGAAAGATTCAGAAAAACACACGGAAGTAGAACTACTCAAAATTTTGGCTATTAAGCAGACACCTGACTTTCCTATGATTATTGGGGACACAGTAATAGGACCTCTGGGAAGATGGGAAACAGAACCATCATTTTACCCTAGAACTCTCCGATCATTTATCCAAACTCACGTGCTTCCTCACAGCTTGTGCCCTGGCTCAGTGGAGGTCGCCTAGAAGAGACCCATGTATAGATGTTATCGCTCTGTCTACAGCAGTCTCTGACATTGCTGAAGCCGTCACCTGTGCTTGCTTCTAGATGTTCTCGAGCATTGGTAATGGCAGTCTTCAAGAAACAGGGGTCCAGCCCTAGTCGGTTTGGCTCAGTGGATAGAGAGTTGGCCTGTGGACTGAAGGGACCCGGATTCAATTCTGGTCAAGGGCACATGCCCAGGTTGTGGGCCCGGTCCCCAGTGTGGGGTATCAAAAGGCATCTGATCAATGATTCTCTCTCATCATTGATGTCTCTATCTCTTTCTCCCTTCCTCTCTGAAATCAGTAAGAATATTTTTTTAAATAATTCAATGAAAAGCCTCAGGACACAACAGAGGAGACCACCTCCTGCCCTGCAATACCAAACAGAGCAGCTCCACTAACTGCAATGAGTGAGTGACATGTTTCTCCCACCCGATGTGAAAGACATCCCAGCACAGCATAGCTTCTGCTTCTCCAGTATCGTAGCTCCTTTATTTGAAGTGAACTGAAAATGCTGCCATGAATCCTGGAATACACCCTCCAACCCTGAACCAGATGATGGACTGGCTATGCCCCCTTCCAGATGCTAGTTTGAATGCTGCCAGAAGCAAAAAGGCCACTGTTCAGACTTTACAAGTTTGTGAAACCTCAGATATGCATTTGGTCCCAAGCTCAACAAGACTGAAATAAGTCTTCATGAGCCACAGAAATTAAATCAAGAAGAGAAGAGTGGGGAATTATATTCAGTTGCAGAAGTGCTGGAACTCTTCTGATATTACCGCTCTCCTTCATAGATGCTTTAAGGAGCTCTTGTAAAAGGGGATTCTTCCCACTCACCCAGGCAAGAGATGTGTTTTGTTCGTGACTGTGTTGGTGACAAGAGAAATGTTTCAGCAAGTACCCAGACGATCACTTGATGCTCTTCAGTTGGACTGCAGGTTCCATGCCAACCTATTCTAGTTTACGGATGCTGGCAGACAGAGGTTCTGAAACTTTTAAAATATATGTAACCAGCTAATTTTAGGTAAACTTATTTGTGACACTTAAAAATGAAAAGACAGATTATGGGCCCTACCCCAGAGTTTCTGATTCAGTGGGTCTAGGGTGGGGTCCAAGAATGTAATTGATATTTATAACAAGTTCCCAGGTGATGCTGATGATGCTGGTCTGGGGATCCCACTTTGAGAACCAAAGGTCTAAGCCACAGTGTCAGGATGGCTGAGTGATCTAAGGTGCCACCTGCTACAAATGACAAAAAGAGCAGACAGGTGGAAAGAAACTGGATTCACCATTACAGAACTAAGCCACTGAAGGAACTAACCACAAGGCCACCCTCTGTAAAACAACGGCTGCCATGACTGTATAAGCCACTTGCACTTGGGTTCTCAGTGATTCCAAGCCAAGCACATCCTCTGAGGTGTCGTTACTCCACACAGCCTGACACTAGCTAGGTTCCAACTCTACCCCTCACCACTGTGTGCACACCACCAATCCCAGACCATGAGGACTGGGGTCAGGCATAGAGGCCACACTTCCCACCATCCTACAGGAGAGAGGGGTAGAAGAAAGCATTATCTTGAAAACCATCAAATCCCAGGTTGAAGCCTTAATTCCATCACTCAGTAACCGTGTGACCAGACCACCTGTTCACCCCATACCCCGGATGTGACTACACCCGCATGGTTGACCCCAGCAGCCCTGTCTGTAGTTCCGGGCAAGATCATTTCCTCTCTGGACCATTATGACCCATGAGGGCTGGCATATCATGAACACTCCCCAGGTCTCAGACACTGTGCTAAACCCTTTACCTACATGATCTCATTTACTAGAAATCCTCACGGCAACCCTAGTGGACGGGACCATCATTCCCCCACCTCACAGCTCAAGAAACTCGGGCCCCGGAGGTTAAGGGGCTTGTCCAAGATCACACAGCTTATAAGGGCAGAGTCAGGATTCCAAGTCAGATCTGACACCTCAAGAGCCCACGTGTTTGAGTTCTACACATCAGGGGCCCCAGAAACATTACTGCTTCTGTGTCTGACACACAGGCTCCTTCCTTTCCCATCACCCACCACTCAGCCTAGAAAAGGAGGCAGAATGTTGACTCCACTTTCAAAAGCAATCAGCTCTGGCCTGCGAGCCCGAGTGAAGCTGACATCAGCACTGAGGGACATACTGAGAGAGAACTCAAGACGTGGACAACGAGACTTGAGAACTGTGGTGGCAGCGTGACTGCAGGAGCCCAGGCCTGCCCTGCATCTCATCAGCTTGGGTTCCGGGGCCGCAGCCTGGTCTTACCTGCCAATTTCCCTGCCTGGCTGCGCATCCCCCGCCGCCCCTCTGGCTTCCAGGTGTCTAATCAGCCTGCTGATTCCGCCCTGGAGAACTGGGCTGTTTGCCTTGCCCCTCCAGAGGGCAGGCGGAGGCAGTGGAACCGGCGGCAATTCCGGAGCCATCACAACTCCTGGCTGAAACCAAACATGACAGATTTACCATTGGGCAGGCTGTTCCATTTATTATTTAACGCTCGCAATAAATATTTGCATGACCCAGCGCTGGAGGGAATGCTCTGTGATAACTCACTGCGTTTCCCTGCCAAACACCACTGCAGTCAGGCCCCAACACTGCAGCGAGAACATTTTCTGCTACGCTAAGGAGCCAGGTGATGTTCCTCTGGTAGAAAACATATTCTTGCCTGTCTCTAAGGAGGGGGAAGGGGACAGGGAGACTGTAGTTCCAAGAAGTGACTAGATAAGGAGGAAGATGAAGATGACAGCTGATATCCACTTAGCGCCAGGGTATGCCAGGCTCTGTGCTAAGTGCTTCACATTCATTCATTCGACACATCTCTCTAGATCAGTGGTTCTCAACCTTCCTAATGCCGCGACCCTTTAATACAGTTCCTCATGTTGTGCTGACCCCCAATTTCATTGTTACAAATTGAACATAATTAAAGCATAGTGATTAATCACAAAAACAATATGTAATTATATATGTGTTTTCCGATGGTCTTAGGCGACCCACAGGTTGAGAACCGCTGCTCTAGAGGGTAGAGCCGCCAGACTTAGCAAATAAAATACTGGACACTCAGTTAAAATTTGAAATTCAGCTACACTATGAATAACATTCAGTACAAGTGTGTCCCATACAATGCTAGAAAAATTATTTGATGCTTACCTAAAATTAAAACTTAACTGGGCCCCCAGTTTTTCTCTGATAACCCTAATCGAGGTTATGCCCAACTGTGACTGAATAGCAAAAGGGGGTTATTTTCGACTGGGGTTCAGGGAAAGGGCTCTTAAGAAGGTGACACTTGAGCAGAGATGTCAATAAATGGAGACTTCAATGACCAAAGGGGAACAGAGTTCCAGGCAGTGAGAAGAGCCCATGCAAAGGCCCTGGGGCTGGGGCTAAAGGAGGGGAGAGGGGGGCATTTGAGGAGTAGAGGGAAGGAGGAGAAAGGGACAGGATCCATGGTCATGATAAAGAATTTGGATGTTATTCTAAGTCAAAAGGAAGGCACTGAAAGGCTTTTCCGCTGGAAGCGCCAGATTGGGGTCTGATACCTGCTGCCTGAATCTCTGAATCCAGCTGAGACACAGAGGACCTGGCATTGGCAGGAAAGGAAAAAAGGAGGAACAAGGAAAAAAAAACCTGCTTTAGAAGATAGCTGAGCAGGTCTCACAGGAAATGTATGCACAATAGCAAACCAGCCGCCCTCAACAGAAACCTCCACATTTTCCCTGGGTGGTTCCCCCAGCCAGGCAGCCGGAGGGAGGGGGACGACGGTGTGACAACGCCATCAATTTCCATTTTGCTTTGGCCAAAAACAGAAAGGACACATCAAAGACTTTTAAAAATAACTTCCAAACAACTCAAGGGTAGGGGGAAAAAAGAGGGAGAAAAGTTATAGTCAGCCTGCTCGAGAATAAAAATAATGACAATAACTAATACAAATAAAAATAACTGTATTATGAAGCAGGCAGATGATGGTATTTTCATTTCATAGAGAAGGAAACTAAGATTCAGAAAAGCAGGGTCCCACAACTAGGAAAGGGCCAGGCAGGGTTTTTGTTGGTTTGTTTGTTTTTATACTCATCCCAAGGACATTTCTTCCATTGATTTTTAGAGAGAGAGAAGGGAGGGAGGAGAGAGAGAAATATCGATGTGAAAGAGACACATCAATTGGTTGCCTCCCATACACGCCCTGACCAGGGCCAAGGATCCAACCTGCACCTAAGGTGCATGCCCTTGACTGGGAATCGAACCTGAGACCCTTTGGTCCTCAGGCCAACGTTCTAATTGGGCCAAACCAGCCAGGGCCAGGCAGGGTTTAAAGGTATGTTTGTCTGGCCCCAAATCCTGGGCTCCCCAAAGCTCTCTGGGGACTTGCTATGGACTGAATTGTGTCAACCCTTCCCCTCCCCAAATTCATATGCTGAAGCCCTAACCTCAGTGTGATTGTTTCCAGAGAAAGGTTGTTAAGGAGATGATTGAGGTTAAATGCGGTCATAAAGGTGGGGCCCTCCTCCCTCCCCGTCCATCTCTCCCAATCCTGAGGACACAGCAAGAAGGCGGCCCTCTGCTAGCCAGGAAGAGAGCCCTCCCTGGAACCTGACCACGCTGGCGCACTGATCTCAGACTCCCAGCCTCCAGAGTGGGCACCATCAATGCTGTCTGTGGTATCTTGTTATGGCGGCCAGGCAGACTAAGAAAATGATGTGACCCCAACCACAGCCCAGCTCCCAGCCAGCCCATCCTGTCAGCCTAGCTATGGAAAGCAAGATCCCTTACCCCACCTCCTCTTCAGCCTTCCTTCTTAGCTGACACCTAGAGGGGCTTCCCACCTGGCAAGCCCTTCCCTTCCGCCCTTCTTCCCCAGGACTCACATGCCTTGGGAGATGACAAGCAGTAAGTCCTGGCAGCACAAGGACTGCTCTGGAGAGGAGCCCAGTGGCAGAGTGGAAGGAGCACGGCCTTGCTATTAGAAACCCGAGTTCCAATCCCAGCTCTATCACCAACTGATTGGGTGGCCATGAGCAAAGACCTGAACCTCAGCTTCCCTTTCTGAGGAACTGGGATAATACAATGCACCCCACTAGGATCATTGTGGAATTAAATAGGATGCTAGATTTTTTAAAAAATATATTTCATTGATTTTTTACAGAGAGGAAGGGAGAGGGATAGAGAGTTAGAAACATCGATGAGAGAGAAACATCGATCAGCTGCCAACTGCACACCCCCCCTACTGGGGATGTGCCCACAACCAAGGTACATGCCCTTGACCGTAATCGAACCCGGGACCCTTCAGTCCACAGGCCGACGCTCCATCCACTGAGCCAAACCAGTCAGGGCTAGTTTTTTTTTTTTTAAGTCAACACAACACCTGGCACAAAGTCAGCACCTGATAAGCAGTAGCTGTTAGTAATAATCACAATAACAATCAAATCGTGGGATTGCATCCGTTCACTCAACAAATTTTTATTGTACACCTATTATATGCTAGACCAGTGGTTCTCAACCTTGGCTGCACATTAGAATCACCTGGGAATCTTTTTTAAAAGCCTGATTTCTGGGCCTCATTCTCCGGAAATTCTATTTTTTTGTTATGGGTGGGGCCACAACATTAGTAACAAAGAAACAGAATTTCCAGAGGATCAGGCCCAGAAATCAGGCTTTTAAAAAGATTCCCAGGTGTTTCTAATGTGCAGCCAAGGTTGAGAACCACTGTGCTGGACACTTGGAGATACAACAGTACATAAGACACACACGATTCCACATGCATGAAACTTCCAATGGAAGTTATAGCATAATGAAAAGAATATTAAAAAATCATATAAAAAAGTATTGGAAGTGTTGAAGAGTGCTATAAAGGAAGGTTTCTGTAAGAGGTTCGTCTACTTCAGCATCAGAGAAGACCTCAAAGGACACCTCAGCTGAGACCTGGGGTGTGAGAAGCCAGCTAAGCAAAGACCAGGAGTCATGAGCCTTCCCAGCACAGAGAGCAGCCGGGGAAAGGGAGAGAGACCAGAGAGAACTGGGGTGAAGGGAGGCCAGTTCATCTGGAGGAAGCAAGGCAGGGAGACGCAGTTAGAGAAATCAGCCAGGAACAAAACATACAGGGCCTGGCAATCCATTTCTAGGTTATTCTGAAATCAAAGACAAGCAGGCACTCACACAAAGAACACAGTACATTAGCTGTGCAGAATAAGAGCTCAAAAACTGTGAGGCCTGAAACAGCCAACATACATAAAAATGGCCCCTCTGTTTTGACTTTTGGGGTTTGGTTTTTTTAAAACCATGGACTGGAAGGGTAAGGTGAGGAGAGAGAGAGGGGATGTGAGGGAACATGTTCAAAATCAAACAAGCCAGAAACGCCTGGCTGGGAGTTTTCTCTCCAGATCTCCGCAGGAATGGCCCTATCAGTGGACCTGCAGGAGACAGAAGAGAAGCCAGCAGAGCCTGGAATTCCTTCTGCAACCAAGACCCAGATGCCAGGCAGGTAGGGAAGCTGGCCCTTCCCCACATCCCCCCATGCAGCTTGTCTGAGGACAGAGTCTGCCAACCTCCTCCTGACACCAGACTGACCCGTCACAGCCGCTCTAGGCTGAAGCCATCAGCCTGGGCCAGGAAAGCAAAATACATTGTTGTTGGTAAAAGCTGGGGGGGGGGGGGGGGGCGGGGGCGGATATGGCAAGTGGTGAGGACGGAGCCACAGTTTAAGTCTATGACAATTCACCCAGCATGCAATTGGGCCCTTCTTGGACTTCTAAAACCCGTTACATTGTATTTATGCATCCACACAGAATCTACAGTAGACTCCAAGAAATATGTAATACAAAATTATAAAATATAAATTAAAAACTGGGACTAGAGGAAAATAACTTAGAATAAGAAGTAAAGGCAGGAATAGGACAGGATGGGAAGTAGGATAAAGATACATAGGCCAGAAGGTCAGTTACTAAACCGGATCTGAAAATGCGGCTCTGAGTTCCCTGTTGGCCAAGTCAAAAGGAGCAGTAGAAGCTGCACTCGTGGTCCACAAGGAGAAAGACACTCAGCTGTGCCCTGTCACGTGGCCTCGGGTAAGTGATTAACGTCTGCTTGGACTCAGTTCCCTCAACACCAAAAGGGATGAGAAACTATTGAATCTTTATGACTCCCTCTTTAATTAATTTTTTTAAAAAGCTGTAATAAAAATCAAGAATGGCTTATCTTTCAGCTTAGACCCCAAAATTAGAATCCCAAACCCCAATGTCTATAAGACCAATCGTAACAAAAATGAGAGACACAGTCTGGGCGTAACCCAGTCAGGAGGGGCAGCGGCTGTGGGAACTGCAGAGTCTGTGCTCTGTCTACAGGGGGCGCTGCTTCTCACCTCCAGCTGATTCTTGACCTACAGCAGTGGTCCCAACATGGGGCACACATCCCACAGGGGGGCAATTTGATTTTTAAGAAGGGCAATTCGAGAATGAGTTATTAACAGTGAATTTTTTGCATTTCTTATGGTTCTAAGGGCCTCATCTACAGCATATAAATATATATATTGTGACATATTTATGCATTTCAGTTCTCTGTTATGTTTTGAAACTTTATTTGCTATTTTTTTCATATCACTTCATATTATTATCATCTTTTAACAATTTCTTAGTGATTTCTTCCTCAGTACTTCAACTGTCCTTTTGTTCTTTTATATTTCTCTTTCATGGATGCCATGTTCTTTGGAAGCTTGTTTAGACCAAGTTGATGACCTTTTAGGCTTCCTCCACGTGAATAGTTCACTTTTTGAATAATAAGAATTACATGTCACGGGGGGAGCATCAGGATTTTAGAGATGCGTAGGTGGAGCACGGCCTAAAAATGGTTGGGAACCACTGCCCTAGCAAGCATGTCAAACTCACCGCTGGCCACAAGTTTGACATGCTTGCAGAATGTGGGCCCGTGTTCTGATTTTTGAGAAGAGCTCAAAATCAGAGTTTTTAATATAAACTCTTCTAACTTTTAAATGTTTACGTTTAATTCAAATTTACTTCAAATAACATGCAAGTCAAACAGAGCCCCATTTGAAGGCCAATTTCCAGGAAGAAACAACAAACCCCTTTACCGGCCTATACATGGATTTTTCTACAGGTTAAATTGCAATCCCCAGACCCTATCTTCCCCCAGCTGAGCACCGCAAAAAAGTATATCCCAGCAAAGGTATGATTCTTTCCCAATCGCAACCCACACACATGGTTGAGTTCCTCTGTATTTTAGGACAGCGAAGGACAAGCCAGTGTAATAAAGAAGTCTTCACCAAGTAGCCAGATGGGCCTGGCTCTCTACGCCATCAGAATGTTGAATTGCCCCCAGAAAGTTCTCAAGGTTCGGTAATGTGTGCGGAAATCAGCCCTTTCAACATCGCCTTCAAGGCGCATGGCCGGATTTATTTCTATTGGGAACAGAAAGCACCCATCCCTCTCCGCGTCATTATTCCTCCGTGCAGCCCCTGAATGAGCTTCACAGAGCCCTGCCACTCCGTTCACTGCCAGTTCAGCACAGCAAGCGTTTGCCAAACGCCCACTGGATACAGGTCCCTCGCTAAGACAGGTAATCAAGATAAGCAGTGTCTAACACATTGCAGGGGCTCAACAGATGAAACCACTGCTCGTACAGAAACCAACTGGAAAACAGAACCTGGTTTTCTTTTTCTTAATGTTTTTGTTTTTCAATTACAATTGACATTCAATTTTATATTAGTTTCAAGTATGGAGCATAGTTTCAGGTGTACATTTATATAACTTAGGAAGTGATCTCTCCGATAAGTCCAGTACCTACGTGACAACATACATAGTTAATGGCAGTTAAAAAAAAAAAAAAAAAAGCAGCCCTGGCCCACCAAAGGGTCACAGGTTCAATTCCCAGTCAAGAGCAAATACCTGGGTTACAGGTTTGATCTGGCCCCAGTCGGGGCGAGTGCAGAAGGCAACCAATCAGTGTCTCTCTCACATCTATGTTTCTTTCTTTCTCTCTCTCTCTCTCTCTCTCTCTCTCTCCTTCCCTCCCTTCTACTCTCTCTCTCTAAAACAAACAAACAAAAAAAGTCACCTAGTTTTCTGAACTTCTCTCTTCCACCATCTTTTCAACAAGAACCTCACCACGTACACAAAGCACTCCTGAAAATGAGGATCCCTCAGACTCACGCTGAGTCCTTCCCATCCATCACCAGGGACCGCACTACGCTTCCCCTCCAAAGAAGCACACATACCTGTCCTGGGCCTCGATTTGTGCCGCTGCCATTCCTGACTGTCAGTCTGGATGCAGCACATGGCCCTCCTGGCCCAGCCCTGCCTCTGATTCAGGTGATGACCACAGTCCCTCCTCCTCCTGGGTCCAGAGTATGCGCTCAGAGTCCGCAGCCAATTCTCCCAGCTGTTTAATATGGCTGGCACCTGTCTTACTTTGGAGGTGGTAGCTGCCAGGTCTCTTTCCATTGCAAAGCAACAGAGAAGCAACTGGAACCAGTTAAGCAAACACAGTGCGTTTATTGGTCCACATATATGAGGAGGCCGGGGTCCAGACACAGTAGGATTCAGAAGCCCAGACAACACGGTGGAATTATCCTCTCCGTCTCTTGACTCTGCGCTCCTCCATGGCGGTGCCCTGTGGGGGCTTTCGGTGACTCCATTGTTAAGAGCCAAGTAGAGGCCTCCAGCCAGAGTAAAAAGCAGTCAGCACTTCCGTTCTACGGAGCCGTCTGAGGGAAGACTCCAGCTCAGTCTTCAGCCCCCTTTCCGCTTCACTTGGCCAACTCGGCCCTGCAGGAGGCTGTTTCTCACCCTCAGGTTCCAGCTCGTTGGAGGTCACGGAGAGGACGCAGACACGGAAACGGGGCAACGGGAGGCTCCTCACTCCAGCCCTGCCCTCGGAAGGCACGTTCCAGCCACTCTTCCTGCACCAGGAGCCTGTCCAAGGGCACAGCCCGGAGGGAGCAAGGTGTCATGAGACCGGCTAACGTGCACGTGACTGAACCCCTTGCAGGCCGCCGTATAAACGCCGGCGCTGCGCCGAAGACCAGCCTTGCAGTTACAAGCCTCGCGTGTAGAAGCCGCCACCTACCACTCAGCAGCCTGTCCTTTCCAGCTCTCTTTGCCCTCCGGGTAGGGGGCCAGGAACCGCAAGCTTGCGAACCCGAGCTCCCAGCTCACCTTCTCAACCTGCGAAGCCACCTTCTCTCCCGCCCACAGCTGAGGCAGAAGCCCCGCCTCTTCCGGTTTCCCGGGTCCTACCACCGAGTGGTCTTTCTGTCCGAAGGAACGCTGGGTCATTGGTAGAGCGTATTTGATTGTCAGGCCCTGCACCCAATGACTGATCAAGTTGGTGCTGGTCTCCACTTCTGAAGGGCTCTTTCATCTCGCAAGTCTCAGTGATTTTTGTTGTAAATGATAGAAGCCCAACTTATTAGAAGAATGCTGAAGAATTTGTAATTATTACTGTTACTATTAGATATAATATTATTATTAGATATAATAATGACAGTTTTAGTAGTAGTATATTATTAGATAGGTAATTATTATTGGATATAACATATTATAGTTATTATTAGAATATAATAATATTATATTTGTTACCAGGGCTGAGAGGTGGGGAAAATAAGAAGATGTTGGTCAAAGGGTACAAATTTCTAGTTATAAGATGAATTTATTCAGAGGATCTAATGTACAGCATGATGATTATAGTTAATAATACTATATTATATACTTGAAAGCTGCTAAGAGAGTAGATCTTAAATGTTCTCACCACAAAATAGATAAGTAGCCCTGACCAGTTTGGCTCAGTGGATAGAGCGTCGGCCTGCGGACTGAAGGGTCCCAGGTTCGATTCCAGTCGAGGGCATGTACCTTGGTTGCGGGCACATCCCCAGTAGGGGGTGTGCAGGAAGCAGCCGATCGATGTTTCTCTCTCATCGATGTTTCTAACTCTCTATCCCTCTCCCTTCCTCTCTGTAAAATATCAATAAAATATATATTAAAAAAAAATAGATAAGTATGTGATGTGACGGAAGTGGTGGTAATCAATTTGCAATGTATAAGTGTATCAAATAAACAAGTTACACATTTTAAACTTAGTGTTATATGTCAGTTATAACTAAATAAAGCTGGGAAAATAATATTATATCATAGTAGTCGTGGTAGTAGGTAATTAATAACACTGGTGCCATTATTATTATTATTATTATTATTAGGATGGGGAAGAGGAGGAAGGAGAAGAAACACTTCTGAAGCATTTACTACCTCTCAGGCACTATTTCAAGCACGTTGCATGTATCTCTTTTATTCCTTATAACCACTCTCTGATCTCATTTATCCCATTTTACAAAAGACAAAAAAACTGCTGTCACACGTGTAGGCCGTGAGCCGGCCGTGAGCCGGGATTTGAACCTAGCTGGTCTGGCTCCAGAAGGCTACACTCATCACTGTTAAACTATAATCAAAGAAAGAGTAACCAGAGGAGCAGAAGTGTTCAGGTATAACGGAAACCAAGCACTTGAATTCATTGCTCTCCATCTCTGCCTCTGTCAACTTTTCCCTTCTCACAGCAGAGGAGCTTCCCTCCTGTGGCAGGAGATGAGGCTCCCTACAGCCCGCAGCCTCACAGCCTCCAGCATTCAGAAGGACTGACTGACACTTTCTCTGCTTCCAAGTTCAAAAATCCCAGAAGAGGGCTCTGATTGGCCCAGTTAAGGTCATGTGTCAACTTCTGGACCAATCATGTGTGGCCAGGGGGCCACAGTACTATAGTTTCAGGGCTTTGGTTTCAAGTCAATCAATAGCAGGTGGAGGCAGGACTCCACTAGGGGGTCAAAGTGGCAGGGATGAGAAAGGGAGTAAAAGCCATTGTCATGAGAAAGGAGGCATGCTGGGGACACTCACATTGACTTCATCCTGAGACAAGGGAAGTTTGCCAGAAAGCCTCACTGTGAAGAAGCTAGTTGGCGGAGGACTGAGGGCCCTTGCAGCTGGGGCCCTTCTGACATCTGGTCCAGATGCCAGACATCATTCATTCAAAAGTGCACATGGAGCTTTAATGAGGGACTAAAGAGAACAGTCCTCCGGGACTCCCACAAAGAGGCATTAGCATTCATTATCATCCTGCTCTGCCTGCCTGCATGAAATATGAAGGGGTCTTTGAAGACACATTGAGAGTATTTAGCAAATGCTCCAGAACAGCTCTTCTGAAAATAGCCCACGCGCAGGACTCTAATCTGTTAAGTCTCACAGTTGCAGTTTTGGCAGGAGGTGGGCTAAATTGACAACTGACATTCATTTTCACACCCTCCTATTTGTCAGTTCCACTGTCGTCTTCTTCTTCCTCCACCCCAATCCTGACTGACATCTCAGGACCCCGAGTGGTGGGCAAGAAAGCAGGCTCTCCAACATGTCAAAACTGTGTTTGAATCTTGGAGGTGCTGCTGACCCGCTGGGCAATCTAGGGAAAGCTATTTGACCTGCCTGAACCTCAGTTTCCCCACCTAAGTGGAGACATGAGTACCTTCCTAGTAAGGTAGTTAAGAGGATTTTAATAATGGGGGCAGAGTCCTTATTAGTCAGGATACAGTGACTGTGCTGCAGTGTCGAGTAAAACTCAAAGTATCAGGAGCTTAGTGCCATTCATGTTTCCTGCTACATGAGAGGATCTCTTCCATGGTAGGACAAAATAAGGCCACGTCACCAAGAGATGCTAACACCAGCAAAGGTAATAGGTGGAGAGATGTGTGAAGCATCTTGGAGTCACTGAGTCCCTAGTCCCAGGTCCATGCAGCGACTCCTTCCTTTCCATAAGCCACTAAGTTCCAGTTTTGCCTCAGTGTGTTTGAGGTGGGCTGTGATCACTTGTAACTGAAGGGGCGCAACCTATCGGGTTAGCCAGGGGGCTGCTGATGGGTCCCTTGCCGAGTGCTTAGTATGTACCAGGCACTGTCGATCATGTTTTCTGAGCATGTCCCGGGCACTGTTCCAGGCACTTCAAATACGCCCATTTCTGCTTAGGGTCAGTCTCACTTCCACTGTGCTTAGTTAACCTGCCTGTGAGTCAATGATTAATACCCCATTTCTAAATTAGGAAACTGAGGCCCAGAGAGGTTAAGTCACATGCAATCTTAGTTTGGGTTCACCAGAAGCAGACATGAGGCAAGAATTCAAGTACAAGGAGTTGATTTGGGAGACACAGAAACTACCTGTAGGAAAGTGGGGATGTGGGATAGGGAAGAGAAAGCAGCCGTTGAAGACTGTGTTCTCCAGGCAGCTCCGGCTGTGGGCCACTGGAGTGTTCTTGCGAGGAAACTGCGAGTCAGCCTCACCCCAGCCAAGGGGCCAGGGGGCCAGAGCACTTACACGCCTGCCCGTCATTGCAGAGGGATGCGCTCAGGAGCATTAATTCCCAGATGCTTCCAGCCTGTGCTCTGCAAGGGCAGAGTAGCATCGCACAGCGCTGACGAAATCCTTCCGACAAGGAGCGGAAGACAGACCAGCAGCAGGAATTTGGCCAACACTTGTTGATACTGTTGGGCCAAAGCAGTGGTGTGGTGGGAAATGTTTAACAACTGGCTTACCAGATTGGGGAAAAAGAAAAGGAAGGGAGGGAGGGGGGGAGGGAGGGAGAGAAGGAGGGAGGGGCCTTGATTTGTAATGTTTGCTGATTCCATGGTGTAAATACTGCCACTATGAACAATAGCAAGCTATCAACATGATGTCAACTGGCTTGCAAATTTCCTGAAAAAATTTTGCAAAATTCCTGAAAATAACAGCTGGCTCTTGCGAGCTGGTACTAGCTGATCCAGCACATTACTAAGCCAGAGGGATGTGGGCAGGGCAGCAAAAGCATCTACCCGATCATGGACAGGACCCTTCGGGTAGTTCAATGTGGTAGGTATGGCCCGTGCATTTTACCATGGTGGGTATCATTCATCCTTACTCTTTCTCAGCCCAAGGGCTGTGCAAAGACTGTGGTGACAAACAGGCACTGGGGAAGAGAAAGGAAGCTGGTGCTAAAAAGAGAGGGACAGAGCTATTAATATTGAGAGGGAGCTTCAACATCATCCATTTTGACCCCACATTGAATGCTGGGCTCCTCCTGACAGCATCCCTGCCCAGTGATCATCCAGCCTCTCCTTGCACAGCTCCCGTGACAGGGAGCTCACCACTTCTTCAACAGCCCATCAGCCTCTGCAGAGTCCCACATCACCAGACTCTGAGAGGATTCAGCCAACCGCCTGTTACGGAGAAGTCATTTCACTGCATCCCAGGCAATGGATGGACTCGATGCCGGAGGAAGGCACTTGAAGAATGAGCACGCCGCTGGATCGGACACATGGAGCAGATGAAGTGCCTGGTCCCAGACCAACTTAAGCAGTGGCTCCTTTTGTCAAAGCCACTCACCAAAAGGGAGACTATTACATGATAAATGCTGGCCTGGGTCAGACCAGTGAAGCATCGCGTGCAGGGTTCTGTCTCCATCAGGGCTCCGTGACTTCCCCCCGGCTGTAAGATTAAGACAGGGCCAAACTTTTCTGTGCATGAGAATCACTGGGAAGCTTCCTGGGTCCCCCCCCCGCCCCCCCCCGCCCCAGAGATACCCACTCAGGGCGGGGCCCGAGGGTCTGCATTTCTCAGGTGGCGCTGATGCTAGTAGCCTGATGGGTGTACAAACTGTGCAATGGCACAGTGCCATGGGCTCAAAAAAAAAACAAAAAACCCAGGCTTGCTTTAATACTCTGCTGTTATCATCTTTAAGTTCTTAACAATTTTTTAGCAAAGGACCCTGCATTTCCATTTTGCCCAGAGCCCCGCAAATGATGCAGCCAGTCCTGGTTGCTGGTCCCCAAACCAAACTTAAGCCACATTGAATTAAGGAAAGATCACAAACAGACTAGCTTCTCCTAAGTGGAAATGTGAATGTGGTTCGAATAGTTCAGCTTACATTTACTGAGCACCTACTGTGTGCTGGGCACCAGACAAGGTCCTGGGGAGGGACGGAATACAATGGTCACATTGCTTACAAGGGCTGCCATGGGAGTTCACAGTGAATGGAGGCTCTTACACTTCACTCATTCAGCCGGTAGGTGCTTGGCAACATGCTGGGGGCGGGGGGGGGGGGGGGGCGTACATGTCATATTTAACTAAAGACCAGGCTCCACTCTGGACCAGCTCCAACCCTCCTGAGAGAGAAGACTCCCCCACCCCCACAGAAAACTGGGAAGTAACGCTGAACTTCCCAGCGTCTTTTTTTTTTTTTTTAAAAAGACATCTAATTGATCAAAACAGAAATGTTCAGAGGTCACACAAAACATCCTTTACCAGTAGAAGTACAAATTAGCAAAATGGAGCTGTAAGCTATGAAGGTGTGAAGAAAGCAACAGGAGACTTTTTAGTACCCAGAGCCACCGGGAGTTTTGTGAACCAGCCCCCAGCAACCCCAGGGAAGGGACTCTCTGCCCCTGGTTTATGGTTGAGCAAACTGAGGCTCAGAGCTACATGCCCAAGCTTACACCGCCAGTAAGTGGAGGGGCTCAGGCTGCCTGGCCCCAAAATACACACTCGTAACTCTTAATCTATACAGTTTAACACCCAAAGTTGTCTCAAGAAAGAAGGGGAGACTTGGAGAGCCCCCTTGCTGGGAGCATTCCTGCAGACGCTCTGCACACACATATCCCACCTGGCGGGCATCCTGGGGAGAACTCAGAGCATCAGATGCAGGCTGGACTGAGTTTGAGTCCTCGTTGGAGCTGGAAGGTGGTGTAGCATCATTACTGTGATGGGGGTCACCAGGACCAGACTGACTAAGGTCAAATCCTGACCTTGTCACCTCTTAGCTATGTGGCTTGGATAAGTTACTTGGTCTCCAGGGTTGGAGTGACCACATTCCACGCACCTGACCAGCAGTCTCCACTCAGATCGAGCCCCTAGAAGTCTGTAAAGTGAAGACATTCAGTACCGCTCCAAGAGTCACCTTTGAAAGACAGAAGAGTTCCCAGGGTGGAGCAGTTCATGTTGATTCAACCACTGAAGCACATCCCACATCCATTTGCTTCTCTGGACTTCCAGTCCAATCCACCATCCTGCCTCCTTTGGATTAATCCAGTGACCTCCCAGCTGGTCACCCCATTTGGGCTCTTACTCCCTACAGCAGAGATCAGCAAATGATGGCCCTCAGGCCAAATCCAGCCAGCCACCTATTTTGGTTTTTTTTTGTCAATAAAGTTTTATTGGACCAAAGCCATGTCCATTCATGTATGTACCATCTAGGCTGTTTTCCCACCACAATGGCAGAGCTGAGTAGTCGCCATAGAGATTGTATGTGGTGTGTGATGCCTTAAGTATTTGCTGTCTGGCCTTTTGGGAGAAGTTTTCCAATCTCAGCTCTGCAGTCCTTTCTCCCCACAGCATCCAGTCATCTTTCTGAAACGGCAATCAGATCATTTTCCTCCCCTGCTTAAAGCCCTCCGGTGTCTTCCAGGGGACACTAGAAAACATCGCAATTCTGTATCCCATCTGGCAAAGTCCTATGTGACCTCACCCCTGAGTATTTCACTGGTCTTCTCTCCTACCACCACCCCTCGCTCCGTGCTCCCACCAAACCGTCCTGTTACTTCTTCTTGACCCTTGACCCCACCCTCCATTCTTATTCCTTCCCTGGGGCCTCTGCCTGTGCTGTCCCCTCAGGCTCGAATACTCTCCCCTCAGCTCTTCAGATAGCTGGTTCCTCCTTACCGCAGAGGGTCTCGCGTTTCCGTGACACCTTCTCAGAATGACCTGCCCTGAACACCCCCTAACCTAGACCTGCCCTCTTGGCACTTATCACTAACAAAAATGATCCCATGCATCCTGTGTTTACTTGGCCAACGTATGTCTTCCTGTTAGAATATAAAGTTCCGTGAGAGCTAGGACTTGGTCTTTTTCTGACTCACTATATACCAGGGCCTAGACCACTGCTTGACACGTAACAGAAACTCTCTAAATTTTTGTTGTGTGAATAAATGATTTTGTCAGCTCCAAAGACAAAAGAAGAGACTAAAATTACAATAGATATGACTTGGACCAGATACACACACACACAAATACTCGCCTCCCCAAAGAGTTGAGACCTGGGAAGGGCTATCATAATAAACTAAGGAACCACTTTCCAACAGCTGAATCGGCACATTGTATCACTGTAGACAGCTACAAACCCTTGGAAAGCAGTAAGGTAGTATATGTCAAAAGCTGTAAAAATGTCCCTGCGTCAGACTTGGTATTCCCACTCCTGAGAAGTTAAAGGAATAATTCAACAGGATCAAAGGTTTTTGGCATAAAGGCATTTACTGTTTTATTATCTGGAAAAAAAAATGGAACAAGGTCACTGTCCAACACCTGGTGTAGACAACCTATAGCCACGGCCATTATGAAAACTCAGTGGAGCCAAACAGAAAAAAGATTGTGATAAATGAATGAAATCTGATAAAAATGAGAATACATATTATGGCTCCGAGTAGGAAAAGTGCTTATGAACAAGGACTAGAAGAGAGCGACAAATAATGGAAACACCTATTATATGTGGTGGAGACGGCTAGCTGCCCGTCAGATGTGGTCCTTCCTTCCTCCTGGACACACAGCTAACCAGATTGCCCAGATTCCTGACACCTGGGAGGGCCACATGCCTGAATCCAAGTGGGTGGAAGGGGAATGGAAGCGATGTGCCACTCCCCCTTCTGGCCCATAGAATCCTACCATGCGTGCTTCACCATGCTATATCTCTAAGGGGACCTCAGAAGCCACATGTTGGAGATGGCAGAGACTCTGTGAGCCTGTGCACCAAACAGCTGGGCATACTATAGACCTCTCTCTCCCCATTCACCTAGAACCACCCTTAACTGTAACATGAGTCATAAACTTCTGTTGTGTGTGCACCATTCGGTCCGGGCCTATTTGTTACAGCAGTTCAGCTGACCCTAACTAATACCCTGATGTAATGCCTGGTGGTTAAGAGTTCAGACTTTAGAATCAGAAAGACAAGTTCAAATCCCAGCAACATCACTTACTGCTTGACCTTGGTACTCACTGCTCTGAGCCTCAGTTTCCTCATCAGTTTATTTTGAGAATCAAGTGAGAAAATTACTATAAAGTCCTCAGTGTTGTACCTAAGATGAAGACGGAGCTTGGTCCACGGTTCCACGTGTTCCTGAAGCCAGTTGCATCCTGCCCTTCCCTGGATTCTGGAGACATCTGCCTAAGCTAGCTCACGAGCTGGGTTTCTAACTCTTGCAAACAAGAGTGTTGACTAATACAACACCCTCCAAACATTAATGTCTTTGTCCCAACCCATCACCCAGGCAGAGGGGATACAGCCAGGGCAAACCCAAGGAGAAGCCAGCCGGCACTCACTAGACAGGCTTAAGATAGAGCCAGTAGGCAGTAACTAACCAAAGTTCTCTGTACCTAAGTGGCAGGACCAGGCCCCCAAACCAGGAAAACCCCAAGGCAGCCTTTCCCAAGACATGGCCCCACCCCTGGTGCCCGCTCACGTCAGCCTGGGCTATTTTCCTGGACAGAAGAGCAGGCAGTCATTAGTGGGCTGTGCCCAGGCAGAGAACAGTTCCCAGGCCAGATGGCATCTCTGGCAGGCCCGCAATGCCAGCAGAGGCTAAGTCATGCCCAAGAGGCCAAGAGGCCCAATATGGTGGGGATGGTCCAGAGTCCCGGTAAACAAGGCAGCCCAGTGTCCTCCTCCTCAGCCATCTGGCCACCACGCACGGGGCCCAGAGCAGCAGGTGAGCAGGGCCATCCAGGCGGGGGCACTGAGCCAGAAGGAGGGCTCACAGGCTCAATCTCTGACACACACACACACACACACACACACACACACACACACTGCATGCACAGAGTTGTAGTCACACATCACACATGCACAATCACTCCTTCCAAACCCAACCCCTGCTAATACACAACAGACCACAGGGCCACAGTGTGACTTGGATAAAACCGTAGTTCGATCCCACATTATTCTGCATGTGTCAGGGGGATAAAGATATTTGACAAGACTCTTGAGTTGCATCTCTCACAGGATCCCTGCCTGCAGCTCCGTGAGGATGGCCCCCTGACCCTTCCTCACTGGGTCCCCAAGGATTGAACACTGTTGTGGTGATCGAAGACAGACCTGGACCTGAAACAGCAGGACACGGATGGCAAGAAGCAGAGTCAGAGACAGGGACTTGGGTGCCTGTGGGTTTTTAAGGATGGCTTCCAGGAGCAGGGGCGTGAGGGCCGCGGGAAGCAGAAGGGGAAAGAGCGGAGGAGAACGTGGTCTCTGATGTCTAGCCTCAGCCTGATCCCCTGGTAGCTCTGTAGCACGTATTGCAGCACCGCAAGGCAGGGGCAGCGATTCCTACTGCAAATCAGTCAGTCATCGGGCCACGGCATCGCCTCCTGGGTGAGGCAGCTCCCATCTGGAGAGGGCGCGTCTCCAGAGAAGGGACAGCTGTGAGCTCTCAGCAGCCGGCACTCACAGCAGCCAGCAGGTGCACTGGCCAGGTACAGGAGATCTAGGTAGGATGCCAACCGCGTCTGCACCAGGGTAAACCATTGTAATAGTCGGAGGCCCTGAAAGGAAGCGAGAATTCATGTCTACCCAGGGATGGCTTTCAAATTACTGAACATCTGTCACGGCATGGCCCTGACCCATCGGCGACACTGTGACCAGCCCCGCGACTGGCTGTAAAACACAGGCAGAGCAACACTAGTGAGTACCCGCTGAATGCCAACCCCACCTCTGCCAAGGGATTGTACCATCACTCACACCCTGCAGCTGTTGCAGCAGGACCATCACCTCACAGGACCCTCACAACCGCCTGCAAGGCCACCGCCATCCCCACTTCAATGCAGAGCCTCCTGGGGCTCAGGGACATCAGGCAGCTCCCCAGAGTCAATAACGGGCAGGACTTGCACTCAGACCTGTCTGTCTCCAAAGCCAATACAAATTTCCCACCCTGCCTCGCGGGCTTGGAAGAGATTTAAAAAGAAAGCAAGCTAAAGAAGCCCCGCTTCCGAGAGACACGAGAGTCCCTCGTGACGCTGGGATCACGATTGTATCATGTCCAGAGGGGAATGAAAGGGACAGGAAGCAGGCGAGGTGTGATCTCCTGTCATGTTGGAGACATTCTTTTCAGAGAAATGTACATTTCGCAGAATCAATGTGCTCTGAAGCCTTGGAGAGTCAGGGGAGACCTGTAGTCCCTACCCTCCATACGAGAGGCCGTAGAAATTAAAGGGGATCATCTGAAGCCAGGAGGTCGTCAACATTCAAAATTAATGAGGCCGCTCTGATCGTGTGGCTCAGTTGGTTGGGCATCGTCCTGTGGACCGAAAGGTGGCTGGTTTGATTCCTGGACCGGGCACATGCCCGGTTGTGGGCTTATCCCCAGTTGAGGAGAGGTGCTGGAGGCAGCAGATCGATGTTTCATTCTCACATCCATGTTTCTCTCTCTCTCCCTCTTTCTTCCTCTCTCTCTAAAAATCAATTTTAAAATATTTAAAAAAGAACAGTCAAGATTCATTTTCTAAAAAAATTAATAATCCAGCCCTGGCTGGTAGCCCAGTTAGTGAGAGCATCGTCCTGGTACCAACGTTGTGGGTTTGATTCCCTGCAGGGCACATACCACAATCAACCGATGAATGCATGAATGAGAGGAACAACAAATTGATGTTTCTTTCTCTCTCCCTTCTTCCCCTCTCTCAAATCAAATCAAATCAAATCAATAAAATAAAATAAAATAATGATCCATTTCAGACCCCAAGAAGTGAGCTGTGTGCTCTGTTATCAAAAGACGGACTTATCCCAAGATGGGATTCCTAGCCCTTCCTGCTAAGGATAATGACAGAATTTGTGTTCCCTATCCAGGGGTTGGCAAACTTTTTCTTACAAGGGCCAGATAGATAGTAAACACTTTGTGGGCTCCACAATCTCTGTTGCAACTACTCAACTTAGGCCTGCATCTCCCCACCTCACAGGCCACGCCCTCGTGGTCTCTTTGGCAGGCCCTCCTCCCCACCTGTCCTCTGAAGATTGAGCTGCCCCAGGACCTGGCCTCTTTGCTGTTCCTCAGACACAAAGTGCATTTCTTCCTCAGGGCCGCTGCAACCACTGTCCCCTCCAGCGGGCTGCTCTCCTTCCAGATCTTTGCACAATTGGCCCCTCCTCTTCTTCAGGTCTCAGCTCAAATGTCACCTCCTCAGAGTGGCCTTCCCTGATGCCAATCGCCCTCCACCACATGGACCAGCTCTGGTTTTTGTTTTGTAACATTTATCCATTGACTTGCTCGCTGCCCCTCTCCTCCATCAGCAGGAGAGCTGAGGTCTGCTCACATGTTCTCACCACCGAACCCCCAGTACCCAGAGCAGTGCCTGGCACAAGCTAGATACTTGATTAATAGCTGTTGCATGAATAACAACTCCCTCCCAAAAGATCAAACCTTACAAAGTACCCACGAGATTCGTGGTCAGCAAACCTTTTCTCGAAAGGGCCAGAGGTAAATACTGTCGGCTTGCAGGCCACACAGCCTTCGCCACAGCTCCCCACCTCTGCCACTGCCGGGCGAAAACAGGCTTGGACAGCCTGTAATTGATGGCTGGGTTCACACGACACTTCACTCACAAACACAGGCGGCAGGCCAGGTGTGGCCCGAGGACCACAGTTTGCTAACCCCTGTCCTCAACCAAGATAAGTCTTGGACCCCATCTTCCTACGTGAACAGTTCTTTGCCATCGTAACGGAGTAGCAATCATCTCAGGTGAGGCAGTCTTGAAACTGCAAGGAAAGAAGCATTCTTAGTTGGCAGCAAAGCGTTCTTCCTACATATTCCTGCCTACCCCAGCCCAGGAAAACGAAGCGAGAGGCCCACCCCGAGTGTGATCACTCGGCAGTGTCGGCCACCTCTCCTTTCGGCTTGGGGAGCAGTCACAGAATGAAAATGCAGCAGCTGTAGGCTCCTGTCCCCTCACCAGCCTTAGCAGCCTCAGAAGCCTCACGCCTCCCCTGCAGAGACCAGACAGGGAGGGGCTGCCGTCAGTCTCTGGGGGCATGGATTCCGCACAGATCTGGGACCACTTGTTCCAATGCGTTCACCTATTTTACAGAATCTTAAAATTCCAAAGAGCAACTGCAAGATAAGCTGCTGTTTCATCCACCTGGTGCGACACTGAAAAAATTCACTCATCCGAAAGGATGTGGAAAACGGTGGCATCTCAACCCCAGGCGAAGGGTGTAGTTGTAAAATATTCCTGATCCAACCACGACCCCACCATTGTATCATGAAACATAAACACCCACTCCCACTGAGAAAGGGATAAGACGAAGGTCATGTCACACTGATCTTCACTCCACCAAGGGCCAGGGCCAGGGCCAGGAGAGAGCCTCTGGTCCCTGTACACAGTAGGCCCACAGGAACATTGGTCTGCCCCCTCCTCTAGGCATGGCATAAGATCATGGTCATCTTGTTAATGGAAAGGTGACTTGGACCAGGCCTTGTCAACTTGGTAGGAAGTAGATGACTTCTGTTGGTTTTGCACTCCCAGGGCCACTTGTTCCTCTGGGTAACGCACCGTCCTGGTCACAGGAGCTACCCATGGCACGGACGTAGGTGTGGCTCAGGTCTAGCCAGGCCCCAGTGACTCTGCAGTTTGCTCATCACCTGCCCCAGGATTGACACGGTGCTACGAGATGGAAGTTCTCTTTCTGTTGAGCCTGCAAACTGAGATGATGTACAGCCCAAAGCTGCTGGGTGACATCGTCCACAGAAGCAGAACACATCTCCACGTCTGTGAATGTGTGCCCAGCATCTGCCCCTGCCCTGCCCTGCCCCTGCCTCAGGCAGACCAGGGACTGAGCAAACAGCCCTGGACCTGCTTAAAATGCTTGTCAGTTTCTAGCAAAGGGGCCTGATCCCTGAGAGCTGGCACAGAGCCTGGAGGGAGGAAAGAACAAGGTCAACACACAAAGGGAAGCAGAGCCGGGAAACCAGGAGACTCTGGATCCAGCCCTGCACACAGCCAGGCAGTCCTGTGTCTCCCAATCACGTGGTCAGAGACATGCCCCATTGTGCTTAAGCTGGTTGGGGTTGGGTTTCTATTACTTGAAACCCAAAGACCTTGGCTAATACGCAAGTAGAAACGCACCGCTTTTCGGGGAATCTCAGTCCCTGTCCACTCGTGTAACAGCCATTTATGGAGTACCGTTCCAGTTACCTAACACTGTGTAACAAGTCACCCCCAAACCTAGAGGCCTAACACAATCACATATCACATTCACAAATTCCTCGGGTCAGGGATTTGGGAAGAGCTCAGCTGGGCAGTACTTGCTCGGGGTCTCTCAATTGGTGGTGTCTGATGGTAGCAGGGGCTGCAGTCACCGACAGCTTGACCAGAGCTGGAGGGTCCACTTCCAAGGGGCCTCACACATGTGGCCTGCAGGCTAGACTGGCTGTTGGCCATAGGCCTCAACTCCTCTCCACGGGACTCTGGGTCTGCTCTCACACACCATCACTTGCTTCTGCCATAGTCCCTGGGTCACAGAGGGCCAGCCCTGCTTCATTGTGGGAGGGGACCGCACACACTGTGGATCATTGGAGACCGTCTGGAGGCTGGCCCCTGTCCCAAGCTCCCACCATGCACCAGGGACTGGAAACATAGATGACTCAGACACAGCTCTCACCCCTAGTGGACACTCACCTACACTAAGACGAATGCAACCACGCAAACTTTGTCTCCCAAATCCTTCCCAGCTCTGCTCTTCAGGTTGCCCCAGCTGCTAAGGAAAGGGAATCCTGCCTATTAAGGAACCGGATTTAAGTGTTCAGTCACCTAGCTCTTTGGTTCCAGAAACAATGCTGACGGAGAAATGAAAAGGCTGTCTGGCATCTCATCTTTCCCCACGACCGAAGCCTCCATCACACACATGGCTACACGTCCCTGGGCCTTTAGTAACTTTATTACAGCTCTTGCCCACATCTCTTGCACACGACATTAATTTTCTAAACCTCTGAATTATCCCCAGAAACCTGGCATGTAACTGCACTGTCTCATTTGTACAGCAGGGGGAGTCGGGCCTGGTGGTTAAACTCTTGGATCTGGGTTCAAGTCCCAGCTCTGCCACTTAGCAGCTGCAAGAGCTTCCAGTTTGTTTCCTCCTCTACACAATGGGACTGAAAGGACATGCACGTCATAAAGTCATGAAGATCCAACAGACAGGCATGAATGGGTTCAGCATGGTGCCTGGCACACGGCAACCACTCAGGGACGTTCCTGAGGGTGCTCTGACCTCAGGAGGGCAATCAGTCACTTTCGCCTGATTTCATGAATCTTCTCTCCTCACAATTACACCATTAGACTTAAACCTCTTCCCTCTGCCCCTCTTTTGCAGCCGCCAGCCCCTCCCCATCTACACACACACACAGGCACACGCACAACCTCTTGCCCACTTTCAGCCCTTCCCATGCCCTCACTTCCAATAATCCTTGCTGTTTGGTTGAGAAAATCCAAAACAAGAGAGGAATACTGTGAAGGCAGCACCTTAGAATGACACTTCCCTAAAGGTCTTTGGAGTGTCCTCATTGAGGTTTCAGGAACATTTTAATAAGCAAAAATATGCAAGCAATGGAGTTCTCCAAGAGCTTACCATTTTAGACATTTTAAAACATTTCTCAGGGGGGAAAAAATCTGTCTCATAGAACTTCTGCCCCATTCAAAACCCTGTAACAACATTAGCACTTACACCTCGCAGGGGGATCAGGAAGTGAAGAAAATTACAGACGACTTCCAAAAGGACTGAGAAATACATCAGCTTCTCCCAGGAACAGAGAGCCCTTTGGAAGTCCCACGGACACCGGAGGTGACCTGCAGCCAGCGGTGGGCGAAGACTGCCACTTAATGGCAGCCTCGGGAACTGGAAGGAATATATTGACATTTAGTTGTATCTTTCACAAGCTCTTAACCTTTACTCGGTGTCAATAAAAAGCCCCATTAACATTTAAAAGGGATGTTACAGGGTGTCCACTCGGAATAACAGTAAGAAAACACTCCAAGAAATGGATTATGTATCTCGTCTGCCCCAGACCTCCAAGAGGTTACTTCCCTCTGGGCTCAAAAAGCAAACCAGTCAGTCCAAGGGCCACTACAGTAGTTGGAAACACAGCAACTCCTCAGGGGGCCAGGAGCCAGGAAAGCCTTGCGCTGACCTTCTGCTTTGGTAGTTACACCCAACAAGACCTTCTGCCCAGGATTTCCTGTCTCCTTTCTGTACCTTCCAGACTTGGCCAAACATCACATCTCGGAAGCTTCCCCAAGCCTTCAGGCAGGATCAGACCTCTGCTCGGTGCCCCCACGGCCACCGAGAGGCCCTCAGCTCCCTGCACTGCCCTTGTCCACTTACTGGCTGATCTTCTACCCAATAATGGGTCTATGAAGACAGACACCATCTCCCCACCTATCGTTCATTCACCCATGCATTCACTCTCTCCTTTGAATGCTCACTACCTGCTGAGCACTGGGGCTGTAAGGAACTAAGCAGACTTGATCTCCTGCTCTTCCAACTCCATTCATAGTGCCATCTACTCTACTCATCTTTATATCCCCAGTGCCTCTCATATGTGGTACTCAACAAATGTTAAACAGATGTGTCCCCTCCTTCAATATAACTTAGTTTAATTCAATTCCTATAAACACTGAATTAATGTTGTTCAAATGCTATGAATTCCTGTAGATCCTTTATGCAAACAGCAGCCTTTAGTCCTCACCCATCCTCCATATGCATTTTGATTGGACAAAGTATGTGGTCTTTTTAAAATTTTACTTTGTTGCTAATATTTAAAACTTGGAAGATTTCGCATAAAATGCTCTTTCTGGCTTCCCTAGAAACATGAGCACACATTCCTGCAGTCCCCGTGAGCTAGGGAAGCCGGCTCCTTCAGACAGGGCGCATGTGCTGCACTCTGCCCCAAGCCCCACCTTCCCCTACTTCCCCTCCACAGAAGCCAAATGACAGCTGCTGTGGACCATCTCGCCTTTGCTGGGGATTTTCTTGCCCCAGCCCTTCACTTCGGACCCACATGCCCCTCCAGGCATCTTAATCTATGACCGTGGCCATAGATTATGCCAATGTCATCCAAGAAATACCTCCGAGACGAGCTACGACACAATGAACGGGCAATTTTATTGATTCTTCCTCCTAAACATACCCTCCTAGAAGGAGACACACGTTGTGCAGTTTCCAGCAGGGATCTTGGTGCACAGGGACATAAAAGGGAAAGGTAACTCCAACAGGACTTCACGAGGGGGCCAAAACCATGTTTCCTAGAATTCTTCTTGCAAATGATGCTGAAGATTAAGAATTACATTCTCACACCACCAGCACAGCTTAAATACCTTTGACAAAAATAATAATAATAAATTATCTTCAACTCAGAAAATAAATTGTGCTCAGCAGAGTGACAGGAGGGTCCATTCATTGCATTGCACCGCAGGGCCGGACGGGGAGGACAGGTACAGGCAGCCACGCTGACAGGTACACGGGGCCAAGGACACGCTCTCTGAAGTTAGTCAAACGCATGCTTTCATGCCAATGGCGGGTGGTGTCCCCTGGCTGTGGCCTGTCCCGAGTGAGACTTCACTGCCCCTCCTCCTCCTCTTCACGTCCACCTTGTCTTCTGTTTCTTGGCTTGTCTCTTGGCATCTTCTGGGCCACTACTGTCAGAGGCTGTCTGGCCAAGAGCCCGGACGCCCTGCAGTCGAGTCGTCAACTGCAACAGCAAGGGAACGAGCTAAAAAGAGAGGGAGAGAGTGAGGAGGTGCCAGGAGACTCCTGTCCAGATGGGCACTGAAGCCCTGCGTGAGCACAGCTCCTTTTCCAGGTCGTCACCATCCGCTAGGTGCTAATGCTGAGGGAAGCCTTAGTTCAAAATAAGGCAGGCTTGTGCACCCAGAGGTCAGCAGAGACAGCTGGCCCGCTCTGAGCAACACATGCCCCAAAGTGGTCCAGGTTTAAGGATTGGGGGAGATGTTACAGATGTGTATGGCCTTGAAAGGAGGACTGGGGGGCTGGATTTGAGGCCTTTATGGTCCCTTCTCGCCCTAAAATGTTGTCATTTCTATAACACTGGACATTCTTCTCTGTCCCTTCACAGCTGGGAGGGACCCCGCTCACTGATATATCCGCTTTCTCCTGAGGTCTCTGGATTTCCTACCTTGTCATGGTTGTAGCCGGCCAACAGGACGAGCAGCGTCAGAGGCAGGGCGATGAAGGAACCTTGGGCGATGTCTTGCTCAGGCAGCTTCCTCTGCAAACACCAAGAGTACTGCCACTTACCTGCCATCCGCTATTACGCAGCCGTGACCCACCAGCCTTCTGAATGGGGTGCCCCCAGACACCCAGGTACCCCACACGATCCAAACTCCCACTATCCAAAGTAAGAAACAGAGGCAACTCGCATACATTTTCAGATGCGCCCTCCACTCAGGAACAAAGCATCCATCACAAGGTATTCCTCACCCCTGAACTTCCACTGTCCACACTGAGGAAGCAAAGGCCGTCCACACTGAGGAAGCAAAGGCCGTGAGAGCAGGCACACACAGGGGCCTTTTCCTACAGGAAGTAGGGAGAACCCACTGCTCTAAGCTGGACACACAGCAATGAAGAAGCTAGTCCCAGAGATTGTACCAGTGAGGAGACGAAGCAGCCGCTACTTCTATCCCAGTGACTATTCGCCCTTTCTAAACAGAACCTCAATGTCATCGGGCCAATCAGAATACAGACCATACCCATCCTCTTTTACAGTCTGTTTGATACAGATCCAATAAGATCCACACATGGCAACTGACTGATAAACTGAGTAATTTCTTTTAATCTACAGGTACCCCATCCATATGTTGTTGTTATCTTATTTTTCTTGCAATTTGTCAAATAAGTCAGGTTCCAGGTTGTCGTCCCGCAGTGCCCCACACCCTACATCTGGTTGTGTTTGTCACATGCTCTGGTGACCTCTATACATGTCCCACAAGCCGGCAGCTGGCTCTAGAAGTTTGGGCGGGTCAGGTATATTGAGCCTCCTTGAGGACCTCAATGCCACCCATCATGACGCCGTGGCACAGTGGTGACCTTCTTCCCCAAAAGTCACAGCTGAGCCATTGACCTAAACGATTCCACCCCTCACTGCCAGTTTCCACCTCGAAAGGGACTCCGGCATCAGCGCTCGTAAAAGCAGAAACGCACCTGGGGAGTCCAGAGTGCAAAATCCAGGATGCTCGAGGGGGCCCAGGCCGAGGGCCCTTTACACAGCATTCCTGCCTCCATCCAATACCTGGGGCGCAGGGTGTGTGAATTTTCCTTCTCCCGCCAGCCCCACGGTTTCACAGAACTGCCCCTCCCCCTTACCGTGGGGTTAAAAACCAAGGTGATGTGCTTGTGGTAGCCCACTGCAGTGAACGAAACCTGCGGCAAGGCGTAGTCGTACTGGGACCTGGGGAGCGTGGAGTCCAGGAGCACAACGTAGTTCTGTGCACAAGTGAGAAGTTATTTTATAAAGGAGTTTGGGCAAAGCAGATGAAAACGAAAACCTAACGTATGGATGTGATGTTTTTAAGGAAAGCCCCAAGTTCATACATCCAAACACAAAGGTCGCTAACTTCAGAATGGTAACCTCAGTGGGTTACCCCAGCAGTGGCAGCCGCGTGTCTCTGAGATGTGCCTTCTGTAAAGATTTCGAAGGCCGTGGCACTTTTTATGAGCGCATTTAGCCACAATTATGGCCCTCTGAGGATATGACTTTATGATGCACAAGGCTTTCTTATGAGCCCATTTTAATAAGGGAGGGACGTGGTCAAACTGGGGAAGACTGTTCGCAATCCAAAATGAGGCTGACTCTCAGGGACAGCACTTTGGTGGCTCATTAGCTGGCATGTGTTAAGAACACAGCATCTCAGGAAAGGTACCGTGACGGTCACGGCCCTGCGTGCTGAGCCCCGTGCGCCAGATCAAAGCCTGGCAAACACTGCTCACAAATACTGACAAGATCGGCACGATGACCCCCACTGTACAGATGGGGAGAGCAAGGCCTGAAGGACTGAACAGTGACTTGCCCAGGGTCACTCAGCTAGCACAGTGCCAAGCAGCCTTGGAACCCAGCACTGTTCACACTGCTGTGCTGCCTAAAGTATCCATCCCAGAGGGCATCGGGAAAATGAAGGGAAACCCCCAAACTCCATCTCAACCTACGTCATTGTTTTATAGCCATTCCACACTGAGAAAGGCCAGTGTATCACCCTGTGCAGGTGGTGAAAAGCCAGGAGAGGAAATGTCACGCCACAGGCTCACTACTGATACCCTGAAGCTAAGTCCCCAGAAAGGAACCAAATTCTCTGCAAAGGTTGCTCCCACCACACCAACTACAAAAGTTTTCTCTGTCCAGTTAGAATTGATAATAAACATTCTATATTCAATAAATGAATGTCCAACATTAGTGCCTTGTTTAAATCAATTATGATATTTCTTATACTATGAATTACTGTACAACCATTCAAAATCATGTTATAAATGATTTATGATGGGAAAGATTTGTGACATATTCTTCACTGAAAAGCACAGATTACAAAGTGATATATAAGAATCCCAGCTCTGAATTATTAAAATAAATGTATCTGTAGATTTAAACTTATACACATATGTGCACACACATTGAAAAAAGACCAAAAGGATACTTAGCAACACGTTAACAGTGGTTATTTCTGGATGAGGGTGTTATGTCTGATAACAACCCCCACCCCCTCCCAAACTCTCCTGTCATGAACAAGTGTTATTTTTGTAAACAGAAAAACACTAATTAAGAAACATAATCACTACAGAGCCCAATCTCCTTTGATTCAGAGAGGAAAACATCAACCATTTCTATGGAGTGTATTTAGAGAGAAAATGAGAGAACTGTGCTTCCTTAGACTGAAAAGCGGGATTATTAAAACGAAGACGGAACCGAGAATGGTGCCGTGCCATTACCTGGCCATCTCTGAGCAGTGGCGGGAAGTGGAAGAAGAGGGACTGGCCAAGAGAAACCGTCTGAATCGGGTTGTCGAGGTTTTCGCTTTTGTACAGCTTGACCTGGAGAGCGGTAACAAAGCGGACGGGCTTTTGAACTGAGACACGATAAACCTTCCCTTTCAGACATCCTCAGGAGAGCTTATCTCCTGGGAGGAAAGGGTCTTTGGAAACATGGGTACTTGAAAGAGAATCCGTCCTCCCCTGACAGGCCATACGTAACACATTCCTCAGTCATCTGAGATTCCAGTTACATGGCGTGCAAAGACATGTAAGGCTTACAGCAGATTCTGACGACTTGTGTGAACACTCAATATGGTGATAATAGTTAGTATAATGATAGTAAAAAAAAATCACTTCTAACATATCTATAATATATCAAGCATGCAACAGGTGCTTTACATATATTGTCAACCATCCTGGCTACTAAACAGGCATCGTTATTATCCCTAAGGAGACTTGGGGAGCCTGCGTCACTTAAGGTCACATAATCTATACATGTTGGGGCCTGGGACTCTCCCACATCACTGAGGTCTCACACCCCTCTCTCCCTCCCCCTGGCACTGCTCTCCATATGCTGTAACCTTGAACCTGAAACACATTCCCATTTTACATTTGGTACTCCGGTCTGCTTCCAGCAATGCACGGCTTTGCTTCTGGCCTCTCTCTCCAGCCCAGGTGTGCTGCCTGTCACACCATATGTGATGGGGCCTGGGAAGAGGGAGGTACAGTCCTGGCTGATGCTAAAGGCTATGGGGGCTCCTCCCAGCACCTACGGCAGGAGAACTCCAGAGCACCCCTTTCCGGGGCCCAGAATGACACTTTTCTATATAACACACAAGTCAAGAGGAGATTTCCTAACACAAAAGTCACAGGAAATAGTGGAGGCCTGCAGGTCACACCCAAAACTGAACATATGTTCTTCTGATTTGTGTAGTGTTTTGAGTACATTTGAATCCATCCCTATATTTAAAAATCAGGTGATTCCAAATAACTCCAACTTCCAGCTCCTCTGGGAAACCGGAAAGTGATGTCAACCCTGGGCCAGAACTCCCAACACAGCGATAGTCGGAGTGAGCAGAGGAGCAGCACCTTCACTCCCTGGGAGGGGCATGAGCTCTCCAGTCTGCCCACATCCTACCCTCACTCTCTGGAAACATGCCTACAACCCCGGGTCCGAAGGGCAGTTAAGAAGTGAGTTAAAACCTAAATGCACGTTTTCACTCAAGTCTAATACATCACTGTATACAAAATTACAATGCCTCTGAAAAATACACTCCCGAGGCGATTCATTGACATCTTTCAAGGGATCACAGGGCACTGTATAAACATCTCTTCCTTAATTCCAGAGAGCACATTTTGTTAGAACTTGGACAGACCGTAAGAGGTCAGTGAGTCTAACTCCCTGGCTTTACGGAGGAGAAAACCAAGGTCCATGGGTGGGAATGAAGTGGCTGCCCAAGCTGACAAGGGAAGTAACCACCCATGACAGGAGGCAGCCCAGACCGTCTGAGTTCTAGTTCACTGCCCGCCATCTTCACCCTGGACAGAATTTAAATAGTTACGAAGCACTTTGCCTTAAAATTGTATTTGTTTCAGACTTTAGATCATATTGATCATTCATTAGGCTCCTACTACAATACTTACAGAGATATATACTGCTAGTAAAACGGTTATCTGAAACTGGAACACATCTCTCTCCAGCTACCAGCAATCATTCTCCCAGATATATGCTTGGATCGAAGTTTCTTAAATCTCAACCTCAACACTCAGCATCTCCACCTTTAGCACGCTAAAGCTAGCACCAGAGAGGCCCAGACATCCGGTTCTTACTTGTCTCAAAGCTGAAAAGAAGTCGGTATTTTCACCTTAAAAAGCTGGCCTTACCCATAATGTAGAAAGATACTCGGAGGAAGTGATCACATTTCCACTTAAATCGAACTGATTAATCTGCCGGAAAACAATGATGTTTATATCGTCGATGTCGTTATTGCCAACCTGGAAAGAAATAAGGAATGCTGGTATTGAGGAAGCTGGAAGAGGAACTTCTACTCTAGCTGTGTGACGTCTCAGGGGCTATTTCATGACAAACTTCACTTCCTATATTAAAGGCCATAGAAGCATCCTACGTCCTAGGTCACAATCTGATAGTAAGTAGATGGGCTACCCCTGGCTCACAGACACATTTTGTTTGACAAATGCAGTCTTTGTTTCCTAAGTTTTAATTACTAGCCAATATTTTTAAAAATGTCATGTACAAAAAAGCCAGATTTTTTAGTCTCTCTTGAAAAAGAAGACGTTCTTGCCTGGCAGCAATCAGCAAGCACCACGCCACAGCAGCCCCTCTGGGTGGGTGTGTGCTCTCAATTTGTCACTTGTTCATATCTGCCAGCTCACAGGCCACACGGCTGCTGGTGATCCTGGCCTAAGTCACAACGGCAAGGAAATATATAGAACTGTAAAGTACGGCCATTTAAAATGCCAGCTGCCATGAAGACATCAACAAAATCCACTCTCCAGGCCAAACAGTCCTAAATGGCCTGCCACCTCTCTCTCTAACCCCTCACAAACTTGATGCCTAAAGCCACCACAAGGCAGTCCCTCTTGTCCCACTAAGGCCCTCTAGTCTAGCAAATTTTGTGGGAGAAAAGCTTCATTTCAAGTGATTCCCCGGCCACTTCCTGGAGGGCTGCCTTGTTAGGCGTCAATTAGCTAAGAAGTCATTGTCTGGAATATCAAAAAGACTGCCCACCAAATGGAAGAACAGGTTATCTGAATGTAAGGAATCTGGGTGGCACGGCTACCAATTAGGCCCATGTTCCCTTATCACATGCCCTTGATTAGAAAGCTCCTTGTGCTTTAAGATCCTCAACTTGCAGAATAATGATCAGGCTTGCAGGGAAGTGGGGAAACAACAGTTCAAATTTCTTCTCTGGATGAGTGACAGCCACGCTGTTCATTAAAAACCCCACAAGATGCTGCCTGGGAAGATGACACTAATCCAAGAGGACCCTTAATTAGGATTTGAAGTCCCCCCCCACCCCCCACCCCCACCATCGCAGTAGATGAAAGGCAGACAGCCAGAGGAGCGCTAACAGGTTTTTGATCAGGAAGCAATCACACCACTGAATTCTGCTGAAGAACTTCATGCTTACCGTAATTACCCGGTGGTGGGGGAGGGCCCGTTCAATGTGATCATTGCCTTCTGCCTTGAGCTGCACGTGATACACACATCCCGGCTGCAAACAAACCCAGGCCGTCACTTCTCTAGAAACAGGCTCGTCACATGCAACCTGATCTGAGCCTGCTCTGACTGCAGGTCCGTACCAGGACCGCAGCTTTTCTGCCTCACTCATTTCAGCTCCCAGTCTGCACCTGTCAACCTAATAGTGTGGCGAAGGCCTGGGGTGGGGCGGGAACCGGGTGGAGGGGGGCAATAGGGGAAAACGGGGGACATCTGTAATACTCTCAACAATAAAGATTTTAAAAAACAACAACATCCTGATGAAGAAACATTTACCTGACATTCTGCAATTCCTCAATCCCCATTCAGTTTCTTTTACCCAAGGAAACTTAAATGTGGTTTCTTATTTCAAAACTGCTAATATAATGCACTCCCAGTCTGACAAAGTTCTTCTTCCCTGCTGTCCGCCCCTCCCCTCTGCTTGTATATAGTACATCGAGTGATACCTGGAATGACACTCCCAAATGCTTACTGTGGATATCATTTCTGGGAAGTGGAATTTCAGGTTTTTCCCTTTTAAAAAAAATTTCTTTATACTTTTTATTCTATTACTTACACTTATAGGCATATAGCATGTTTACCAAAAAGTCAGCATTCTAAGAAAAAAAAACACCTTTTTTTGGACACTGATCACATGAAAGATGTGTATACACTTACTCAGAAAATTTTGTCAGATAGCAATAATTTGGTCGAAGAAAGCCAGCACATGATGGCAATTTTCCAATAGGTGGAAGTAAATTGCCTTGATTAAATGACATTTTATGTTTGTTTTTGACACTGCTGCATGGGTTAGTGGCAACTCTGATAAAGAGAGATATGAGTTCAAAGGAGAATTTCTAGGAAGGCTGCAAACTAGATAAATTCAGCTTAAAAGCAAGGCTTTCATAGCACAAATGAACCCATTGTCAAAAAAATTCTGAGTCACTTTTTCCTTACACACTTATTTAAAAAAAAAGATAGGTATCTTTCCCCTGGCTTCCGACCTGACTTCCAGGTACCCCAATATCTGAGAATGGGGGTGCCCTGGACATTGGACATGAGTATTCTTGTCTTTGGAGAAGAACAGCAGTGCCTTCAATGTACCTAAGTAAACTGGCGAAGTGATTTGCATCTCAGCTCACGTGATTTGGGCTAACATTAGTTTGTTGCTGAGATACGTGAAGCCATCTCTGGGGTTAAGAATATACAGTTTGTGAGTCTGAAAGGCTGGGGACCCAACTCCAAATCCAAGCGGCCCAGTCCAGTGGGTGCCGTCTAACCCACACACTCTGTGACTCCTAGAGTTTACACTCAGCCTCTGCTGAATGAGCATGGGAATGAATGAACAAACAAAAACTGAGAAAAAAAGTGCCATAAATCCTAAACCAAATGTTGCTACTTAGCAGCCAAAAGGACAAATAAGATGGTTGTCTGGCTCACACAAAGAAGTTATGGGTGTGTTGTTTTTTTAATTAATTGTTTACATAGAAAAGTCAGGAATGTTCACATGGAAATCTGAATTTCTGACTTCTCTTTTAAAAATTCAAACTCTGTGGCTGCCCTCAGTGTGTCTTCCACAGTGGCCGTAACGAGCCAGAGCTGGGATGTAGCTTCTCCCTTTACATGGGCCACGCCCTCTCCAGTTCCCCAGTCCTCTTCACTCCCTACTCTACACCCAGCCTCCTTCAGCCATCTGCACCTCTCTATGGGCCCCACAGGCCTTTGATTTGAGAGCCCTGGCCTAAGCCATAACCACCCAATTCTAGGCAAAACCCTCAATTCTATACCAAATCCATGGGTTTCCAAATTTACTTCGATACAAAACCCCAAACCAATATGTCAGCTAGTTAAAAGGCAAGATGTGTCAGTTAAGAAAAAACTTGAGAGGGTTCCAGACCATACCCACCGCCCCAGCCCTCTGGCCTGGCCCAATCCTATCAATTTTGGAGGTTCTACAAGATACCTCCAAACACTGTATGAAAAATCCCCTAATAAAGCATGCTCAAAGTCTCACCAGCAATCCACGTAATCTGAACTTCCCCTCTTCATCCGTCACGGTGTCCTCCCCATAAATACTACAGTCGCTCTGTCCCACCGCCTCCACGGCAACCCCCTGCTCCGGCTCTCCGTTTAAAGAAGAAACTGTGCCATAGCAACTAGAGTGACAAGAGAAGACAAGGAACGTGATATTCTTGTGATTTTCTGAAGCACACAAAGAAACTCAAAGTGTCCTGCATTTACCAACAATTTACAGTGCAAAACAGCTCAATGGAGAATTGTGCTCTAAGGCCACAGGCCTTCAGATCTCACTGTGTCACCTGCCAATCCAGCCAGGATACCATCAGTATCTCTTCTCATACATCTTAAGGGACACTCCAGAAAATTGTAAACTAAAAAGGCTAAGCTTTATTTTATTCCATTTTATTTTATTTTATTTTTATTAGGATTTATTCTAAATAGCAAAGTATTCAATGAAAGGAAAATAAATCATTTTCTCTTTTATTTCATTGTTGAAAATGACCCCATTTTTCTGAACCCACTGTTTCTGTCTGATTAATCAATGTTCATTTCAAGTGCTTTTTTAAGTGTCTTTGTGTGTGTGTATGTGTGTGTGTGTAAATACACACACACACTCACACACACACACATATTTGCAAAAAACCATCACTGGAAGTATTTAAAAACACCGGAAAACTGAGGTAGCTGGGAGACAAGAATAGAAGGAAAATTTTACATTGTGTATTCTTTTCAACATTTTGATGTTTTACTCAAGTGAATGCATTCCTCCTTTAAAAATTTTAAAGCAACTAGATAGGCTCTCACAGGCCAATTTCAAAATAGGAACTTTGTGGCTGAACCACTAGTTTGAAATATTAAAAGGAAAGGGCGGCAATCAAAAGTCTTGGACCCATATCCCATGTCCCTTGGCTCCCAAATTTAGTCCACGTGATGGCTGGAATGAGCGTCCAGATGATGGCAGTTTGAGGGTGATCCCACAGCCAGGCCTGGATGAGAGGGAAGTGGGCAGGGGTTGCTCACCTGTAGGCCGTGCGGTACCCGGTGATGGTGATCTTTAAGTTCTGCCCTTCCTGCACCTCAATCATTTGGGAGGATGGCTCAAACCGGAATTCTTTCATCATGGGCTTGAAGTAATACTGGCCAGGGCTCTGCCAAAAGACAACCACAACTGAGCCTCTGGGCCAGGCTTCAAAGGGGGCGACTAAGTCATGATGGACCAGAACTATGCCACAAGAGCCCAGGGCTTCCTGGACAGACAGAAATGGTACCAGTAACTCTACCATAAACAGTTATGGTAACGGCAATTACAGTTCTAACAACAGCAGCTGTCATTACCATGTGCCTTCAGTAACTGTGGAGGTAGCAGTCCTTTGCATTTTAGGAATGAAGAAACTGGGGCTCAGAGGTCAAGTAACCTGCCCAAGACAACACAGCAAATAAGGAGCAGAGGGAAGATTTGAACCCGGGTATGCATCACCACACAGCGTATGACCTTTCGGATACACCTCACTGCCTGCTTGTGACACCCCTGTAACAATCACTTTATTCCCTGGACTGACAAGATGGCCAATTCACGCATACTTCCTAAGTCCCCACCAGCCAAGGGCTCAGGCTACATCTGGAATGAAAAATTGGTGCTATCTTCACAGCATGGGGAGTGCACTTTGCAGAAGAAACACAAGCTAACTGCTGAATACGACTCGGCATTATAAACAACGGGATCCTTGGTAAAACAAAGGGCCGCCTAAGACAGGAATCGCTGTGGCCAGGGTCATTAATTACACTGTCTTTGTGACAGCTGGGTGACCAGAAAACAAGAAGTGTGCGCAGAAGGGAACATGAATCAGCCGCATTAAACTCTAATAAGAGCAATACTCTAATTACATTTGCTCCCCTGAGAAACTTCAAACACTCCACGCTGGTGTTGTTCGCACGTTGTCCAGCGGTATGTAAGTAACACACTGCATCCCTGCTTCCTCGTGCGGAAGACAGGCTGGCGATAAGTTACAGGACATCTTACCAGGTTTGAGAAAGTCAGGATGCCATTGTCCTGAGTCAGGAGGTTGGAACGAAACACTCCTCCACTGAGGGACAGGAGGACCCCAGGGAGGGGCTGGTCATCTTCAGCTTTTATCTGGGGGCGAAAAAGGAACCACAGCAAGGTGAACCCATAGTAACCATGCAGACAAGAGTTCACAAGTCAAGAGGCAATTCTTATGGGTTGTTTTTCTTTTGTTATTTGTTGGGGGAACAGAATGTCTGTTCCTGGTCCCCAGGGGTAACTGATGTTAATAGCTTGGTGTGTACTCCTCAGGAACTGTTTCGATGCCCACAAAAGCTTATAAACATTATGGCTATTGTTGACGGACTGGCAAGTTTACTGGGGGAGGGGGTTTGAGACAAAAATGGCATGCTTGCCCTGGCCGGTTTTTGCTCAGTGGTTATTACAGCATCAGCCAACGGAATGAAGGGTTGTGGGTTCGATACCTCAGTTGCAGGTTCTCCAGCCCAGTGGCGGGGAGCGGGGAAGGGAGTGTGGGGAGGGGGGAGGGTGTGTGGGAGGCAACCAATCAATGCGTCTCTCTCACATCGATGTTTCTCTCTCTCTCCCCAGGCTTCCTCCCTTCCATCTCTCTCACCCTCCCTTCCATTTTCTCTAGAAATCAATGGAAAAAATATCCTCAGGTGAGGATTAAAAGAAAAATGGCATGCTTACACACTATACGTGCTTTCTGCCCTCAACCTCGGACCCTGCCTTTCCTCCTCTATCAGCCCAGAGATCTGCCTCACTGCTTAACAGTGGAATAGCATTCAGATGCAGAGGCCAGTAAACTGTCTTGTGGTGGAAAAGGAGAGACAATCTAAAGATCCCCAAACATGCTTATCTTTGTGCACTTAGGTTTTTCTCTTTTTCTGAATAATCCATTCCTAGGAGTAGAATTGTTGGGTATGTGCACTTTAAATTCAGAAAGATACCACCAAATTGAACTCTCAAGTGGCTATAGCCATGCATGCTCCATAAATCATCCATGCATGGAAAAATACACGCTCTCCAAAACATGGATATGGTCCTAATTATTGCAAATCTAACCCAAAACCCAGTGCTTCGATGGTAACTTCCTTTGCATTTCCTCAGTCACTACCAAAATTGAGCATTTCTTCTATGTTTATTATTCACTTGTATTACTTCTGTAAATTGCCTTTTCGTATCCTTTGTTCTCTCTATTGAGTTTTTTCTTATCAATTTAAGAAGTTCCTTGTAAACTGGGGATATTATTTATGGTATAAATATTTCTTCCCAGTTTAAATATCTTTCAATTTAGTTTAAGATGTAATCTGCAACACAGAATTTTCATTTATGTGAGATGATCTGCCGTTCTTTTCCTTCGTCCTCCATGTTGAAAATATTCCTACTCGGACATCTCACAGCATCTCCCTCCCAAGAAGGACGGAGGGAAGAGAGAAAGACATCAAACACCACTGCAGGAGCACCCTGCGTCCTCTGACACAGAACAGCGGAGGGGGAAAGCTTGGAACACTTCCCAAACAAGTTTAAGTCACAGATCTCCAAATTATGCTGAGTGAAAAAATCCAGACCAAGAGGCCACCCTGTATGATTCCATTTGTATAAAACTTTAGAAGCTGCAAACTAATTCACAGTGACAGAAAGCAGATCAGATCAGTGGGGTGGGATGGGAGGGATGGATTACCAAGTGGTACAAGGAAACTGGGGGGTGTTTGGTGGTGTTTTCATGGGTGTGTTCTTATGTCGAGACTATGTTGGCGATATATCATATTATACACTTATGTGCAGGGCATTGTATGTCAATTATACCTCAATAAAACTGCTTTTAAAAAACATACAGTGTTACCTCAAAGCTTACGCCTGCCAAGGCATATGCTTTAAAATCTCCTATGGTTCCTTCCACCGCAGTCAGGACGTAGCCCTCCTTCTGTGAGGACACGGTGTACTCCAGGTCACTGTGCAGGGGCCCGACACTGAAGAAAGAGAGCAATGCAGAGACGGCCTCGCCTCACCACAGGAAATCCCGGCTCCCCAGCTGGCCCCAAGCAAATGTTTCCTAATCCCGGCTTACCTGTAGGCACCTTTGTCATCAGTAAAGACTGTGATGAGGGGTGAACTTGCCCCCTTTTCACTGATGACAATCTCGACTCCTTCCAACTCTGGGTGGATCTGGCCTTCCAGGAATAAGCCTGCTTTCCCGTGGATCTCGATCAGCTTCCCTGGGCAGCTTTCTGAAAGGGCAGAGGTAAACAGAAGAATACGACCGAGCTGCAGAGGAAGGGAGCCTTCTGGTGGGGAACTTCCCAATAAGAAGGGCCTAAAACTGAGGTATCTGAAGCTAACCTCCAAATGAGGTTGTTTAATGTTCCAGAAACTTCAATAAGGAAAAGTGGCCCAAGCCTCTCTCCATCCTGGAAAGGCCTTATTTAACTGCCAACAACGTTAACAGGTAAACCTAACGCAGGCCGAAGTTTCACGACTCCTCTCTCTCGGTTCTCACCAGCCCACCAGGGAGAGATGCCTTTACAGCAGATAAAAGTTGCGCTGCTTGACCTCAGAGGTCCCAACACGGAAGGCCACCCCGGACAGGTTGCCCGTGGAAAGGCGGGCTCTTCAAACTCTACTTCCAAACACAAGCCACATAAATGCCCGGTATTGAATGAACCCATGATGCTATAAAAAGCTATCAGTAGCCAAAAGGCAAATATTCAGTAAGCAATTACTTCTAATCCTATATAATAAAAGGCTAATATGCAAATTGACCGAACGGTGGAATGACCGGTCGCTATGATGCGCACTGACCACCAGGGGGCAGATGCTCAGCCAGAAGCTGGGCTCCCAGCTGGTGAGCGCAGCGGTCAGCAGTGCTAAGAACACCTTGGGAGATGTCCAACTGCCAGCTTAGGCCCGCTCCCCACAGGGTCCCGGACTGCGAGAGGGTGCAGGCCAGGCTGAGGGGCCCCCTCCACCCACCCAGTGCACAAATGACATGCACTGGGCCTCTAGTTACCAATAAAGAAGGGCCCTAAACAGCAAGAACAGTTCAGATACAGGATTAACTAATGTTCCACAACTGATGATTTTGCTTTTCATGGACCTCTGCTGTCAACCTGGTAATGTCAAGAAAAACCAAGTTCTGTTCCAAAAAAGATCTCCCCTTTCTGACAGCAAAAGTTACTCTTACTGATTTCATTCATTCACTCATTCCTTCATCAAATAGTAACATCTATGTGCCTTACAAAGATGCTCTCTCTGTAACAACACAGAATAAATGTTTCAATGCAGCAAAGAAACGACTGCAAAGGTGTGTCACTGGCTCACTGAGGTGACATCTACCTCCACTGACGGTGGCTTCCATGGAAGGGGGATAAAAGAGCAGCTCTTTAGACGAGGGTGTGACAGTGATTTTCTCTCCAGACCTGAAATAATAAAAAGACTTCAATTTGGCTGGCTCTGTCCCTCCATTAGGAAGACTATCAGAACAGAGGACACTGCAGAGAAAGCCCAAGAGAGCTTACCGGGCCCAGTAAGAGAAGTCGTAGGAGAAGGGGCCTTGCAACTCATCCACCATCTCTTGGACAGGGGGCTTGGTGCTTCCTTCTCCACCTTCCTCATTGCCCTTCTTCTCCCGCTCCTGCCTGCGGCTCTCAATCTCAGCCAACTGCTGCTCCCTCCGCAGCTCCTGCACAGACTTCAGGGGGCCTAAGACTAAGGCAGGTTCACTGTCAATGGAAGACCTGGAGGAAAGGAAGGAGCAGCCCATAGGTAACAAAATAAACACCTGATAGAACCACACATGGCACAATATTCTCCTGATTTGAATATATTAATAGTTTTTTTAAAAAATAAAGACTGGCCCAGACAATGTGGCTCAGTGGTTGAGCACTGACCCATGAACCAAGAGGTTATGGGCTTGATTCCCAGTAGGGGGCGTGCAGGAGAAAGCTGATCGATGTTTCTCTCTCATAGATGCTTCTATCTCTCTATTCCTCTCCCTTCCGCTCTCTAAAAATCAATAAAAACATATTAAAAATAAGTAAAGCCTGAATTTCTGTGCGATGGTAGTAGTATTTGGTAGATCTGGGCTGGAATGAGATACCATTGACTTTATGGCTGGATGAAACCATGGCAGATTTTCCAAGGACATGAGTTCTACCCAGGCTGCCATCCTCTGCCTTTCATTCAACCCATATTAAGAACATCCTCTGCCAGAGAACCAGGCACTGGATACAGTCATTCAACAAGACAGGCAATATTCCCTAACCCTGGTGAATCCTCATTCTAGTGGGAAGAGGCAGGAAAAGGAAAAATGATGTCACATGACAAGTACAATGAAAAAAATAAAGCAGTGTGGAAGGAGACAGTGCTGGGAGCATGGGGGTGCTATTTTTAGGGAGTGAGCCAAGGCCTTTCGGATCAAATAATCCTGAAGGAAGGGAGAAAGTGGGCCATGTGGCTCTCTGGGTGAGGAGTGTCTCAAGCAAGGAAAGGACAAGTGCAAAGTCCTGGGAGTCTTGGATGGGGAACTCAAGGGACAGCAAGGAGTCCAAGGTAACAAGGTAACCTGGGGAAAGGGCCCCAGGGAAGAGTCCTTGGGTCGGGGGAGGGGGAGAGCCCTGCGGGGAAAGGGGCTTCACAGACCTTCGATTTCATTCTGAGTGGAATGGGAAAACCCCTGGAGTTTGAAGTAGAGGAATCATATGATCTCTGGTATTAAAGGATCACTCTGGCTTAACATGGCCTGGCCCCTACCAGCTTAACTCTCCTGAATGTCCCCAACGCCAACAAGTTCAAATTCAAAGTGCTTATGGCACTTGTAATCTTTCAGCTGTGTCTGGTTCTTGGACTATCTGCCTCCCCCTTGAGTCTAGGGCAGGAGCTGTGGCCTACGACCAGTCACACCGAAGACTCTCAAGAAACACTTTCGGAAAGGATGGATGGGTGAAAAGGCGGTGGACAAAAAGGTTGAGATATAGCTGGAAAGGCAACTTCAACTAATGTAAGGACAGAGAAAGGTACTCAGATTTCCATTGCCAAAACTTTCATTTCTCAAGAAAACAGGGGTGTCACCTCACCACATGCAAAATTTCTCTCAAAGGTCACATTCACATGAACCTGACCCTCAGGGAGGCACGGCCTTTCATGTCCTTTCTCTCTCGTGACCTTTCCTACATAAGGTACTATCTCTATTTTCCAAGCCCTTGAGAGAAGGTCTAAGAAAAATAGGCAATATTTTTGAATTTGCTAAAACACTTGAAATACAATGAATAAACCAGAGACTTTTTTCCCCCTAGCAAAGAAAGGAAGTATAAAAAGTTCAAACAGAAATTTAAGGCACTGAAACGAGCTGTCAGAAGGCTCTTCCTCATCCCAAGTTAATTCGTGAATCATAAAAGGAAAGGATCAAGGCTGCTGCTAATTTATGGCAATGTCACATCAGCATTAGAGAGAAGGCCATTTGTATATACACCTAGAGATAAGAAATCAAAAATAGTTTTCAGAGAGTCTATTAGAGAAGCCCCCAGGCCTCACCCACCAGCCTCCCTTGCTCAGCCCACCACAAAACACTAGTCTTACTTGATAGTCACAGTGACATCCATCACTTTGTCAGTGGTGATAGTTCCAAGGACATGGTGGCGAATGGCTGTCAACGTCAAGATACTGGGTGAAGACCTATAAATCACAGAAGTGGAAATAAAACACAGGCAATATCACCTAGTCATTCTCAAGGGATCACAAACAACACCCTTTATGGGCCACCTTCCTGACCCTGAAATATACTACATGAAATTGCTCTTAGTTTAGGCCAAAATAACTTCTGAAATACATATATCGGGGTTTTAAAGAATAAACGATTTCTCCACTCCAAAACTTTACACTCGAATCCCCAGTGACACCCACAAGCCTTTGTAAAAGTGGAGAAATGGTGGGCTAGAGCTTGGGAAATTCCTATCAGTGAGGGCTGGAGGAAGAGTTAACAAAGATTATCTTTAATCCATTTCGAAACCACAGCCTTCCATCTTTGGTTTACAGAATTCTTGGGAAAGAGTCCCTATCTCCACTTTCTCAATAATTTACCCGAGTATTATGCTAAGTGAAATACATCAGACAGAGAAAGACAAACACCATATGAGTTCACCTATATGTGGAATCTAAAAAACAAAATAAACGAAAACCAAACAGGAATAAACTCATAAATACAGAGATCAAACTGAGGGTAGTGAGAGGGGAAAGGGGGGTGGGGAATAGGGTGAAAAAAGGAGGAAGGGATTCAGAAGTACAAATTGGCAGTTACAACAGATACGAAAAATACAGCATAGAGAATATAGTCAATAATACTGTAATAATCAGCCTGGTCGGCGTGGCTCAGTGGTAGAGTGTCGACCTATGAACCAGGAGGTCACGGTTGGATTCCCAGTCAGGACACATGCCTGGGTTGTGGGCTCGATCCCCAGTGTGGGGCGTGCAGGAGGCAGCCAATCAATGATTCTTTCTCATCATTGATGTTTCTCTCTCTCCCTCTCCCTTCCTCTCTGAAATCAATAAAAATATATTTTAAAAAATATATAGTAATAATTATATATAGTACCAGGTGGGTACAAGACTTACTGGGGGGATCACTCCATAAATTATATAAATGTCTAACTACTATGCTGTACACCTGAAACTAATAATATTGAATGTCAACTGTAATTGGAAAATAAAAATGCTTTAATTTAAAAAAAAGAAAATAATATTAATTTCCCCAAGCATCTTAAAATCCTTATCTAGAAACTTTTTAATGCCTAACCTTAACCTCTTCCAGAAAAACTACAAAAAATTCCTTTTGTTCTCAAAGATAATTAAAGAAGAGACACACTCATTCTCTATGGAAGTCACACAAATACACAGAGCAGAGAAGCCCCAGCTTACGTGTCATAGGTATAGAACGCTTGCTCAAACCGGTGGCAGGAGCGTGGGGTCACCTTGTACACACCTGCAACCAGGAAAGCAAAAGGCATTTTCAGAGAAGGGCATCTACTATGCTAAGCAATTCCAACATTTGAAATCCAAAGGCACCACCTCAGTTGAAGACCCACAATATACGATGGCATCTTACCCATGACCCAAACCAGTTAATGGCCTACTGACAAGCTCAGGATGTTCCTTTCTATAACTTAACAATGCACCGTAGTTTAATCCACACAGACCCAGCTAACAGATATGTGCACAAGAAGGAACAGGAAGGGCATTACTACAACAACTAAGACGGAGAATTTTCTACTTAACAGATTCTATTAAAAATTCAAAAGATAACCATAGCCTGAGCTCCTTCCCATAAATATTCCTAAACAGGGCATGGGGCAGGGGAAGGCCCAGAAAATTATGAACCAATCACAGAAAACACTCTCATGCCAGAAGTTTATGAGGGTAACACTCAAATAGGGGCATATGGCATCATTTGCCAGAGAAATACAGTCAATTTCAGAAAGGAGGAAAGTCTAACAATGTATTCCCACCGAATGGTCATTAACCCACATTTTTGCAGTATAACCTACAAAAACTGACATTAGTTCAAACCTCCTCTGCTGTGTGCATCACACAGTGTAAGCCCCAGTGCAGCTCCTAGTAGAAAGAAATTAGGTTTCTCTGTTCATTTTATTTGCTCTTTCATTTGACAAATATTAATGCACCAGCACCTACTACAAGCCAGGTATTGTGCTAGGTACGGTACATAGCAGGAAACAGATAAGGCCCCTGCCATCAGGGGCTTACCGTCTACAGAGGGAGGCATCTGACATCTATTGCAGACCAGTTATGAGCTAAGTGCAGTAAAGGAAAGAACTGAATGCTGTGAGCAGCAACATGACAGGGAGATATAAATGACAGAGAGCCCTCCCATCCCTGGAAAGTAATACCTGAACCAAGAAGTGACAGTGGGAAGGCACAGCTGGTTGAAGAGTGGAATGTGAGGACAGGGAGAGCACTTAAGCAAGAACATCTAAATCAAGGGCTTGCTAGGTGCTTCCCCAACAGCTGTCCTTCCTTCCTTGACACCAGACCCGGGTTATGTTTACGGTGGCAATGTGTCCAGCCTCAGCAACATAGCCAACTGTCCCCGCCTCCCTTGCAGCTATAAGTGACCATGTGACATGGTTCTGGCTAATAAGACATAAAAGAAGTTTACTGGAGGAGGAGGCATGGAAAATGTTTGCCTGTCCCTCTCCTGGTCTTTCTGCCTTAACCATAACAAGATGGCAGCCATCTTGAAAACACAAGGGAAAAGGCTAAAAGAATCATAAAGACACCAACCCTAAGCTCTACCAGCCACCAAACCCATGCTTGTAGCCACAGCTGCTAGACTTTGTTATCAAGCCAAATTAAGCCCCACATCTTGATGGCACTATTGTACAGATTCTGTTACTTGCAGCCAAAGGCATCCTAACTGAAACACATAGGACAGAGTGCCTGGAGCAGAGAGAAGGGCAGGCAGGCTGGATTATACGGGAGCTCAAGGTCTGGTTAAGGACTTTGTATTTCACCTTGAGAACCAAGAGAAGTCACTGAATCATTTTTTAGAAAAATGCAAAATAAAACCACGAGATACTACTTTATACCTAGCAGGATGGCTATAGTCAAAAAGACAGACAGTAAGTAATATTGGTGTAGATGTGGAAAAACAGGAACCCTCATGCATTGCTGGCGGGAATATCTAATGGTACATACAGCCTCTTTGGAAAACAATTTGGTAATTTCTTAAAAAAATTAAACATAAATTTACCATATGATCCAACAATTCTATTCCTAAGCATTTATCATCCCAAAATGAAAACAGATGTTTACACAAAGGTACACAAATATTCATAGCAACATTATTAATAATAGCCCCAAACTGGAAATATTCACCAACTTAGGTATCTACCAAGTAGTGAATGGATACACAAAATGTGAAATTGTATCCCTCACAATGGAATACTATCTATACTAATAAAAGGGTAATATGCTTATTAGACCAGACATCTTCTGGACGACCTTCCGGACGTCCTTCTGGACAAAGCCATGGTGGCGGGGCCGAGGCAGAGTTGGTTAGGGGCGATCAGGCCAGCAGGGGAGGGTGATCAGGCCGGCAGGGGAGAGCAGTTAGGGGGATCAGGCTGGCAGGCAGGTGAGTGGCTAGGAGCCAGCAGGGGAGAGCAGTTAGGGAGATCAGGCTGGCAGGCAGGTGAGTGGCTAGGAGCCAGCATCCCGAATTGCGAGAGAAGTCCTGGATTGGAGAGGGTGCAGGGTGGGCTGAGGGACTCCCCCCTCCCATGTACAAATTTCGTGCACCGGACCTCTAGTTTAACAATAAAAAGGAATAAACTATAAATACCTGCTACAATATGGAATCCAAAACATTACGATGAACTTCAAAAACATTATGCTAAGTGAAAGGAGCCAGACAAAATTGTATGATTCTCAATTATATGAACTGTCCAAAAAAAAAGGCAAATCCATAAAGGCAAAAAATTGATTAGTGCCTGGAGAGGAAATTCACTATAAACATGTATGAAGGATATTACTAGGTGATGAAAATGTTCTACAGTGGGTTATAGTTATGGTTGTTCAACTTGGTAAAATTGCTAAAAATGGTTGTATTGTATGTTTTAAATGGGTGAATTTTATGGCCTGCAAATTGCATCTCAAAATTGTTAAAAGAGAGAGAAGCCACCAAAGTATTTTAAGCACGGTGGGAGATGATCCAATTTTTATTGGCCAATAGTATATTTTTATAGTTGAAAGGGTCTAATCACTTTGTTATACACCTGAAACTAATCTAATATTACATGTCGTCTGGCTGGCATGGCTCAGTGGTTGAGCATCAAATTATGAATCAGGAGGTCACGGTTCAATTCTCAGTCAGGGCACATGCCCGGGTTGTGGGCTCAATCCCCAGTGTGGGGTGTGCGGGAGGCAATGATTCTCTCTCATCATTGATGCTTCCATCTCTCTCTCCCTCCCCCTTCCTCTCTGAAATCAATAAAAATATATTTAAAATAATAATAACAATAATATTACATATCTACTGTAATTGAAAAGTAAATTTTAAAAAAAAGTGAAAGGGCCCAGTGGTCTACTCAACTGAAACTCAAGAGACTTGCCAGGTCCCAGCTCTAATTCTTTGGGTAAAAACACTACTCCTTGCAGAGGAAAGAGATAGAAAAACAAGAGTGCACTGACCACAGCCAAAATTGATAGCTTGATGCAAATAGAACTGAGGTGGGAAGAAATGCCTTTAAAACCATCCTCTGGTGCCTCTCTGTTTCCCTAGCACGTAGCACATCAATCCTCCCAGACTCACCAGGCTTGGACAGGCAGAAGCGGTTGACTCCTTTGGAGAGGTTATAAATCCCCACATTCTCAGGTCCATTTCCATCCTGATAAAACTCCTAAGGGACCAAAGCCAATACAATGACTTACCGGGGGAGATGGAGACACAAGATGATTAATAATATTTCTGTTTCAGAACCAGTCATCTGTTTTGCCCATTAATCATTTGAGCAGTTGGGTGCCACAGGAAAATTAAAAACCTTCAAAAACTTCCAACAAAAAACGTGCTCTTTTTCATTTGGTCGACTAACATTTATTGAGCACCTGCTTTGTGATAGACCCAGAGCTGGGCTTTGGTTGTTGACAAGGCTCCTGTTCTCAAGTGGTTTACATTCTAACATAGGTAGACAGAAAATCAATGTGGTCAACAAAGGAATTAGAGGACTTCAGTCAGTAAGTAATAGAGCTATAAGGAAAATCAACAGGGATCTGGATATAGAGTGATCCCCGTCGGTGTCTTTAACTTGTTGGTCTCAGGGCAGGCCTCTCCTGAGTAGGAAACATTGCGGCTGCAGCCTAAATGATGAGAATAAGCAAGTGCAAACATTTCTGGAGAAGACATAGCATTCCAAGCAGAGGGAAGAGCATGTGTGAAGGCCCAGAGAAGGGAGCGAGCTTACTGTGGATTGGGAGAAGGCCCGTGTGCTGAGGCTGAGTGAGCAAGGTAGAAAGTGGTAGGAGGTAAGATGGGAGTTGGGGGTGGGCCTTGTTAGCCATCATTAAGGAATGTGGATCTTATTCTAAGGGAAACAGAAATGTAATGGAGGATTTAAGGGAAGGAATGGCTTCCAAATGTCTATCACTTATTCTCAACTGGTTTCCTAAATGTCTATCACTTATTCACCATTTTCAATTCCTCAGCATCTAACATAGCAGTCACTTAATTGCTATTTGCCTCGGTTTCTCTACTGGCACCTGACAATGACATTTACCAATGCTTCAAGTCAAAAAAATTATATAAAATTCATAAATGGACCTCTATAGGTCTGCACAATGTTTCCTTTCCAGAAATCCATCTGGTATACTACCTATGAGGCCAGGGAGACCACATCAACAAGAGAATAAGATCCTGTCTAACAGTTCTGTCCTCTGAACCAAAATAAATATAGCAGAGAAACTCAGTCAGCTGCACCTGTTAATAATAGCGGTATATACCAAGGAAATTTTAAATGCATTAAAGCTTTACTTAAACCTCCCTATAACCCTGAGAAGTGGATATTATGATCTCAGTTTTAGAAGAGAAAAATGAGGCTCAGAAACATTAAATGAAGTTGCCCAAGGCTACACAACCACTGTGCTTTGCACTACATCAATGACTCCCCCAAATCATCAGTTAGAATTTAATGTGAGGCCAGGAAGTGACCCAAATAAAGGCATCTTCCACTGAGGTATTTTAAATGCTTCCTGATGAAGCTGTCCATATTAGGTGGCTGAGTGGAGGGGCAGAAAAGGAAATCTGACTAGACTTATGGTTATAATCTTCTTGGCACACTAGTCCTTCTTGCTCTCCAAAGGCACGTGCCCTTCCAGATAAGAGGATCCTCAGAAGCCACGCATACCAGAGTGATGGCATGAGAAAGGGAACATCTCAGCATATAGCCCGTCTGCCTAAACTCAATCGCTGACACGTCGTCTTCCAGAACCTCCACCTCCAGACTCTTGTTCTTCCAGCACCAATCTTCATGCATGATGCTTACTGGAAAAGCACACAACACAAAGAGACACATGGGCATAGAGCACACCACTCCTGGAATACCACTGGAAAAAATTATAATGAATTCACTAATTATTTAAAAATGTGTGTATACATATACACACTTTAAATATGCATACATACATATGTATATACATACATATCAACAAACATAATACACACACACAAATAGCAATGCTTAGAAGTAACTACTAAAGAAAAATTGAAACCAACGGCCATTAAAATCACCAAGACAGAAATTCAATTGTGTTTAAACATCAGGCTACTAGTAAGATATTCAGAAATCACCAAACTTTTTCTGTCATGAGCCACAGAGCAAACATTGTCAACTTTGTAGGCCACATGGTCCCAACTATTCAACTGTTTACAGTATACAAGCAGCCATAAACAATATATAAACAAATGGGCATAGCTGTGTTCACATAAAACGTAATTTATAAAAACAGGCTGTTGGCCCTGAGGCTGTAGTTTGCCAACACCTGATATAATGGAAAATGTAATTCCCCAGAAAAAGGAGTAGATTTTACAAGCTATTCTCTGCCAGCAGCTCCAAGCTGAGCTTTGAAAAAGCAGAAATACAATATGGCAATGGGTACTTTTGAGAAACTCAGGGAAAAGAGAACCAGTGTTTGCCAGCACCCACTGCTTTACCAGGCACGGTGCAAGAGCTTTACACCTGTATTTCATTTAGTCTTACCTCCTGCAGAAAGTCTATCACTCCTCTTTTACAGATGAGAAAGCTGAGTCTCAAGGATGGCCAAGGTCACACAGCTGCTAATGGCAGCACACTGTGTTATCATTCCACACTCGCTTTTTCAGCATTTAGAAATAAAATGGCATGACTGAGGGCACCCTCCCAAAAGAGAAGAGTGTGGGCTATCCTGATATGGTGGCAGCTGGTTCTTGGAGCCTCAGTTAAATAAAGCACATTCAAGGTCACAGGTCAGAGAAGAGCTAAACAAGTAAGAGTGTACATTTGGGATGCAATTTGGGAGCTGGGTTTTAGAACGCTTAGAAAGAAGGCCATGAGGGCGTGTGAGGGCCATGAGAGGCTGTCTTAGTGTCTTACTTTTGTATTTTCCAGGGAGCACATTGTCAAACGTGAAAGTCATCGAGTTGACCTTGCCGGAGAGCTGGAGGCTCCGCTTCTCGCCCTGGCGGCTCAGGGACTGCAGGGTCACCAGCAGGTCGCCGCAGGTGTCTGCAGAGAAAAGACAGGAGGGCCTCATTTGACTGCCCTCATGAACCAGAGCACACGTTCGACCTCTGTGTGCTGCTTGCTATCTTTTATCTCCTGAAGGCCAGTGCCAGGGTTCCTTTAAAGCTAACATGTAGCTGCTCGATTCTAAAAAGCCCCCCATGTTGGACATCAGTACCAAGCAAGGAAACCACCACTGGGGAAAGCAGCGCCACCATTTATTGAAATGGGGAAAGTAGTATTTATGGAGTACCAAGAAGAGCCAGAGAAAAAGAGAAAGGTGATGAAAACTTACTTAATACCCACTTTATACTAGGCATAGAACTGGGCCTCTTATCATCATCATCACCATCATCATCATCATCATCATCTTAATACTAGTAGCCCTACGCACGAATCCGTGCGTGAGTAGCTTGCTGCCACTTGCCTCAGCTGGCCACCCACCCACCACCAATGGTAGCTCTCTGCTGCTCATAGCTCTCTGCCCACTGCCCCGCCCTCCTGTAGCTCTCCCGCCACTCATAGCTTGCTGCCCCGCCCTCCTGTAGCTCTCCACCACTTGTAGATTTGTTACAGCATAACAGATAATTAGCATATTCCTCTCTTATTATATAGGGTTACTAATAATAGCAAAGATTTAAATAGCTCTTGCTGTGTCCCGAGTACTTCTAAAGGCTGTATGTACATACACTAACTCACCTGACTGTCACAATAAGCCTATGAGGCAGGTACTATTATCATCTCCATATTATAGATAAAGGACTCAAAGCACAGAGAGTTAAGTAATTTGCCCCAGGTCACACAGCAAAGGTTCAAGCCCATGTGGTCCGGCTTCAGAGTCTATGCAGTCACTGTGCTACACTGTCTCTTGATGACCACATTTAACCTTCATTAAAACCCTCTGACAGCAGCAGTATTGCCATTTAACAGAAGGAAAGCAGAAGCTGGGAAAGTAAATGCCGAGTCTCCTACCTGGAGAGTGACAGAGCTGGGACTGAAACCGGGGCCTAATTCCACCTTCCTTTCAGAGCCAGAGGGAGAAAAAGAGACCCACATGTTCTTTCAGGAGCCAACGCAGAACGACTCCCAGAGAAATGTTTCTATGACGCACTGTGGCAATTTTTCAAAAAGAACTAGATGCAATATGACCCTCCAAACCACTGCCCAGGAGCAGCTTCTGCCTTCATCTTTAACGCTGCCCCGTGAGGGGAAGCTCACCCCCGCCCCCACAGGCCTGCTTCTGTGAAACCATCTGTTCCTGCCTGCCATGGACATCTTACCCAAACACGAGACTTTCCCAGAAACTGATGCCAAAAACTGCACAAAGGCCACATCCATCACAGGCCTGTCCTTCACAGTGAGAGGGAACGTCTGGGGTTTCAATGTCAGCCCCGCTCGGGTCTCTGCCTCAGGAACCACCACCTGTGGGAACACAGGGCAACATCAGCTATATCAGGGTTGCTGCTCCTCTGGCCTACGGGGCACCAGAACATTCATCTGGGCCCAAGGTCAAACAGATTTCCAAGGACAAAGGTTCATTTCTAGGCCGAGTTTTACACTCACAACAAATATGCAAGTAGCCAGTGTGAAGACAACACATTTCTAATCAGACAAAAAACCCATCCCCAGCAGTGCCTTGGTGCAAACAAAAGCCCATCGGGCATAACTCTCCAGAGACACCCGAGCTGTGGTCCATCACCTGAACACGGGGTGGAAACCACACTTAATCCCAGAACCTTTTCCTGGCTTGAGGTCACACGTGACATAAGCTATGAACTTGCCGACGCTGCTTGGGTGCCCAATAGTGAAATTACGCCATTTTCTTCTTCCTTTTCTTCTATGGGCCTTTCTCAGGCTAACGAGAGGGACTGGGAAAGAAGGCAATGGTCACGTTTTTCATCCCTAGTAAAGATTACATTTCGGAACTGCCCTTCCTTGGATAAGTCCCTGCTCTGAAAGGGCTTCCAAAGGCTTGTCAGTGTGGCCAGCTTTGCAAGAAGCTGCTGTCTAGTAAAGGAGCTGTCAGTCCACACACCACACTGTGCGATGGAAGCAGGAAGACACTGTTCTCCCACACAGGTCCTCAGAGGGAGGGATCCTACTTGCCCTAGAGGAGAGCAAGTCATAAAAGGAACCTTCCCAGCCCGCTCCATTCCCTCACTTGCTCTTTCTCAGGGAGGAGGAGCAGCAGCTGACTTGATGGGTGAGGGTGTGAAATCCACTGAGACATGGCCTTTCCCCGTGGGCACGGCCTCTGCACTGAAAGGCACAGTGGGCTGACCTTTGGTCCTGTTGTGTCTCCTGCCTGCTGGCCTCATCTGTGCTCACCGTGCAGTGAGACCAAGGGCCGAAGTCTCCCAGCCTCTCTGCTTGCCCAGATGGAGAAACCAGCGGTGCCTGCCCAGCATCTCCCATTCAGGGCAAGGCAGGAAAAGGCCTCAAGTTCCAGAAGCCATGCACTGTGGAAGTTACTGAGCTGCCATTAATAAAGAGTTCATTTTAATTTCCTTTGGGACTCATGGATATTCTGCAGCAGCCAAAAGCCTGCGAAGGTGGAGGTGTGATTGGCAGCCGGATACTAAGCCCTAATAAACATCACACTGGAAAAGAGAAAGGCCTGTCCCATCATTTTTAAACTGATTGCCTGTCTGCTCCACTCACAGTGACATGCAGGAATGTAAAGATGTCAACATAAGAAGTTGGGAATGGAAATGCTCCTTCCCTAACGCATTCTGGCTAATAATAACCCTTTGAAAAAATGCTCTTTTTCAAATATCTTAACTAGAATAAAACTCATCATACCTGTACTTTGTAGGTCCCTGGTTTTGCTTTAAAACAAAATGATCCATGAGCATCCGTCTCCACGGTGACCAAAGACTTGTCCTTGTCTTGAGAAGACAGGACAACTTTGTATTTACTCATCTGCTTGACAGTGTCAGGGAAACGAATGATTGATATCTGGCCGCAGACACTGAACCTGCAACAAAGGGACCATTCATTCCAGCATGAGAACTCAATTATAACAGGAAAGGTGCTTATCAACCAAAATTACATGTCCATCTTCCAGCCCTTGTCCCTGAGACTAGATTCATCTTAAAAGACAGGAATGCAGCCCAAATGGTTCCAGTTTTAAAGGCAACCTTTGGAAAGATCGGACCTCTTTCTAATAAGGGGAAAGGCAGAGTGGGGGCCCAATGCAGGGCTGTGTGTGTGTTCTGGGTGACATCTGACAACCCCCACGGTGGAAGTGACTTTTAGAAAATCTGTAGGTGATAAAAAAAATGTTTCAGGTAATTGAATCTTTGGCAATGGAGCAGCCTCAGACTGAGAATATGGGCCAGTCCTTAAAAGCAAGAGCTGTAAGCTGCCTAAGAAAGTGTGGTATTACCAAGGCCATAAAACAAGGCAGTTATCAAAGACAACTTCCTCGCCTGTGATTACATATAATGTGTGGATAAGAGGAGCAATCTGGGAGATCTGAACATAAAAGGTAATTAAGTTAGAAAAATGCAAAGCTAAAGCTAAACTCCTTAGGAGCAAGGAACCAAGAAAAGCAACTTGTAATTGACAAGCCCTATTAAGGTAATGATTCTGACCGGGCTGCATGAGCAGTGTGTAAAGGGCTCCAAAGTGTGTCTGGAGAGGCCCCTGAAAAGCACGTCCACACCCTGAGGAAGACCAACGAAGACCATCCTCAGTGATGCTCTTCACTTTCCCGTCAGCTGATGTGTCCAAGTACAGTAAGGTACCACAGCTGAAGGCCATGACGACTTCCTCAACGAACTAAAGGTTAAATTTTCTAATCTTAAAGAATCATTTTAGATAAAAATCAGTTGTCAATTCTGACAAAAAGATAACAAAGTGCTGGATTCAACGTTGGGTAATCATGGGTGAACTAGATAATGGAACACCCACTCTGCAGCAAATAAAGGAACAACAGAAGGCACAACAAAGTGGTGGAATACTGTGTGTGTGAAATCTGGGAATAATAAAGAGCAGTCATTTCTCAGTGACTGACCCAGCCAAATGAGCTTTGGTGTGGGGGCCAAAACTACAGCCCAGTGGCCAAGTCCAGCCCGCCAGCCCGCCAGCCACCTTGTTTTGTACGGACCTGAGCTGAGGATGGTTTTCATATTTTCGTTTTCTTTTAACTTTTAAAAGGTTAAAGGAAAAATAAAATCAAAAGAATATTACATGATACATAAAAATGATATGAAATTCAAAATTCAGTGTCCTAAATAAAGTTTTATTGGAACACAGCCACACCTATTCATTTAGGAATTATCTATGGCACATTCATCATAGAGACCATTAAGACCCAAGAAGCAACAAATATTTATTCTCTGACCCTTTACCGAAAAGTGTGCTAGCCCCTGATGTAGATGAAAAGGTATGCACTTTGGTTCTCATATTCCTCTACTGCACACTTTCGGAATAAAAGGACAAGAGAATATTGATAAATTATTCTTAAGGACCTTTCATGGTCTCCTAATTCATGTCCATGTCAGGGCGAATGTCACCTAATTTGCTTCAAGCTGAATCTCTCCTAAGTTTTAAATATTTGAAGCATAAGATCTGTTTTAGCTCATATTCCCAATTAAAGAGAAGTGTCCATATTATATTTCAACTATAAAATAAAAAAATTAATTAAAAAAAAAAGAGCGAGAAGTGTCCAGTTACCCTAAACCTCAAATGTATATTGGTTTAGTTTAGAAAAAAAAAACTAAAAAAAACAAACTGGTAGGAGAGTATTTGTTATATTGAAGGCCTTAAAAATTGATTTGTGTCAATAAATTCTTTCATCGGGGCTTAATAATTTATGAATAAAAACTGTTAATTTTGGTGTATTGTGGAATAACTATATCCTCATAGTCATTTGGACAGAAGTCAAAGAGTTTGTTTTTCAAATAAATTGAGATTTTTTTTTTTAAGTAACAAACAACAATAAATTAAAAGGCAAATGTGCCATGTTGGCCCAAAAGGAAAATGATGAATTTCCCCAAAGGTGCTCAACAAATGTTTTCTTTCTTTGACCCCTATATTCCATTTTAAAGAAAATAAATATAAATGTATTTCCCCCTCTCCATGAACTGCACTTCCTCCATCCACCCCATTGTTCAAATAAGCAACCTGGGACTCCGACAGCACAAGACCCATTGATTCTCTCTCCATACTACCTGTCAAATCTCTACTTCTCACTCCCTCTCCTGCCAGCACCTGGTCCCAGCACCACCGTATCTCCTCCAGACAACTGTCACCACCTTCTTTCTAGTCCCTCCATTAGGTACTCTGGCTTCCCTCTGATCCATGTTCCACACAGCAGCCAAAAAATAAAAAACCTTTCTAAAATGACCTGATCCATATCGCTTGCTGAAAACTCTTCAATAGCTTTCCATTGCATTTGGGGATAAGCCCATCTCTACAAGACGGCTGTAAGTCACATAGCTCTCCCACCTCACCACTGCCTCCAGCCACGCTGGCTGTCTTCCAGAGAGTGCCCTTCTCCCCCTCCAGGCCTGCGCCCACGCTGTTCCCTCTACCTGGGAAGTTCTTCACTTAGCTAACTTGTAGTCCTCCAGAGGGTCCCAGTGACCCAGAGAGGCCTCCGTTAGCTCCCCATTTATATCAAGTCCTCACAGAGCCCCCAGTCTCTGCCCAGCACAACACCTACTTTCATTTACAATCACAAGTTTACTCGTCTTGAGTCTGTCTCCCCAGTAAGATGAAAGCCCTGGCTTTGGGATGTTAGGTTTCTTTTTACTGTTATATACCTGGCATTTCTAACAGTGGCTCACCCAGAGTAGCTGTTCAAAATGTTTATGAAGCGAAAGGGGGAGGACGTAAGTCCAAGAATTGTGTCCTGAGCTCCATGACAGACATGGTACCAGGTTCCATAGTTGATGTACTTCCTGATTTCCCGTTTGACACTGAATCCCAACCTTGACCAGGCAAATGGACTGTGTTTTCATGGCTCAGCTTCCTGGATCTCCCTGCCCACCAGGCACTACTTCATACCTAAAATCCACCCTTCAAACACTGGCATTTCATTTCTGGTGTACTGATTTCCCAATTCTACTTCTGGCTGCCACCTGCAGCCAAATCTTTAGGCTTTACCTTCCATTCAAGGATCTATTGAAGAGCTCCACCTAGTGGCCCTACAGACTCCAAAACTGAACCCTCATCACCTAACTGGCTCTCCCTACCCACAGCGGGTGGCACCACAGTCATCCTGCCCCTCAAAACGGAAACCCCATCTGTCCTTCCCTTCCCTATAAGGCAAGCCCTCACCAACTCTCTTTTCAGGCCTCCTGTCTCCAAGTCTTGTCCCCTTCAAAGCCATCCTCCACCATGCCACCTGAGTGCCTCACTAAACACAAAAGTCTACCCATGTTCCCTCCATGCTCACACTGTCCACTGGTCCCTGGGCCCCCAGTGGAGAAAGCCCTCAACTTCCAATGGGGTGTGAGGAGGTCTGCCCCTCCTCTGCCTGCCCAGCACTTCATGTGCCAGCAACACCAAGCTTTACACCACCATCACACCTGCTGCTCAGAAACTATGCACCTGTTCATGCCGCCTCTCTCCAAGCAGACACTGTCCCTCTCCGTTTAAGTTATTGAGCACCTATTACTCTCAAGAAAGACGGCAGCATCCCCACTCTACAGGTAACACAAGTGCGAGGAAGATCTGAGATGTGACTCCAAGGCCTGGGTTCATTGCACCACATGTCATCACTACCTGATAAAACTACACAAATTCAAGCACAGGATGTCCCCTCAAATGCAGTAAATACAACAAAGCAGGAAGAACTATGACAACAGCTCGGAGCATCTTACAACAAACCTCCTCAACCAACTATAACATATTCCAAAGTCTTCAAGAATTAGGCCATGGAAGTCCCCACAGATGTGAAGTCCGACACGAAAGATCCTTTTCTTTAAGAATCCAGCATGTAAGTACCTTCAGTTGATAAGACTTAGCACTAATCTTTCAGCCTGAATTTCTCGACAGGAGTCTGAGACGGCATGTGGCTCCTTGGCAGAAACAGTCAGATCAAAGGTGACTTTGTTCTCTGCTGGCTGCTGACATAAGCACTGGTGCTCCCAGACCCAAACATGATAACCTTACCCCGTGGCAATGATGTCAGCCAGCTGAGGAGTGTTAGGTGCAATTTTGATTGTGACAGTTTCAAAGTAGAGGTGCTCTTTCTGCGCATGGATGGTGTATGTGCCAGTGGTTATGTTCTCCAGACGGAATGAGCCATCAGCTTTTGTTTTGACTGTAAAACAAAACACGCCAACAAAAGATGAGCCAAAAAAGAACTGCCTAGCCCTCCATATTCACAGGAATACGTGAGACAGAAAGCTGACATATTTTCACAGTCATTAGGGTTTTGTTTCCTTTCCGTTGGTCTGTGATCAAACACTAGCCCCAGGGGCCAACACGTCTGCCCACCTTTGATTTGGTTATTCAGAGTGACGACTGCCTCCGGAACACCTTCTCCTTTGGGCCCATTCAGGACCCGCCCAGTGACAGAGAATCCCATGACATGGAACACGGGCTGGAAGATGAAGAACAGGAAGAAGGTTCTCGTGCATGACTCATGCCACCACTCACGACATCGCTCAGCATCTCTCTCACACTGGCTTCTCCCAGTCCCATATGCCAGCCACGCTCCTTCTCAGCTCACCTACACAAGTGGCTCCCCCACCAGCGGCACATTCCCTGAGTCTGTCTCCTTTCCTGTATTCCCAATAGTTGACATATTGATGTATGTCAAATAATTGAATACAACAGATCTATAGATTTACTTCCCCAGCTAAAGATCACAGAGTCAAACTGTTGAGAACCTACCTGCCCTTTCTCCTTTCCTTCCTCCTCCCTCCAGACGTCCCATTTTGGTGTTCTCCAGCCCCCCAAGCTTAAACCCAGCATCACTTCAACATCAGTCTGTCCTGTGGATTTCACCTCAGCAAGGTCTCCCAAACTCTTCTCCTGCCTCTTCCTACCACACCCTGAATTCAAGTCCTTAACGACTCCACCCCAGCTGCTGCACTGCCCACAGCGTTTTGTAGTTGGGTTATCTGTGTCTGCCCATCCCACTCCTGAGGGCCATGGCTTTGTTCTCTCTGCAGCCTCTATGTTCCAGCCACCCCAATGCTTGGTTCCTCACGCTGACCACATGGTGCACCACATGCGTCCCTCACAGGGGCTTCCACACCAGCTGCTTCCTCAGCCTGGATCTTCTCCCACACCTAGACAAGATCTGGCAGGAAGCCAGTCATTTTCATCAATCAGGTTTCAGTTCAAACTGTCACCACCTCCGAGAAGCTTTCCCTGACTATCCTATCTCAGTAGTCCCTGCCTCCCACCCCAGCCAGTCACTGTCCATCATACTAATCTATTAGCTTCATCAAAAAATGATGGATATCTGAAATGTCCTTGTTTGATTTATTATAGTTGTTTCCCTCCCATTAGAAATGTAAGATCCATAGAGATGAAGACTTTTTCCATCTTAGTCACTGGTACATAGTAGGCACTCAATAAATAACTCATGGATGAATGAATGAATGAATGAATGAATGCATATATGCCACAGCATTTGAGAGTGCTTGAAAAAAATAAAATGGCTTCCTTTTTATTCAGGTAGTCCTTCTTGATCCTTCTAAAAAGATGTGGTTTATCCACTTATTAATCCATATATCCACTCAACAAACACTTTAGGTACCGACAATGTGCCAGGCACTAAGTCACATATTACGAATACAGTGAAGAGTAAGGCTGACCTCGGGCAGCTTACAGGCCCTCTCATACCTGAAATTCCCTTCACCTCTCTGTTTAAAAACGTGTCTTTCCCCACTCAACTGCTCCTGCTCTTCTCCACAGGCCCCTGAAGCATGCAAGAACTTCATCTTCTCACCCTTCTCACCCGCTCCAGGGCGCAGCACAACAGTCAAGTGCTTTCCTGAACCTCACAAAGCAGAGTCAGGACCCCATGGAGCATGCCACCTGAATGCCAGCGCCTACCAGTGCAAGCTCCCTTAGTGCAGCACTTTCAAATGTAACATTACAAGAAAACAATTGAAATCTAATATTTTCAATAACTGTAACACTGGGTGGTCCGTTTAGGAAAGACTGTTATTTTCTTTTGGGATTTGCTCTATCTAGCTAATTTGCTACAGTAACCATTTTCAAATTCTGTAATTAAAGATGTGTGATGAAAAACACATTTACCCTCTATTTTAGGGCCTAAGGAGTTTATCAGGCTGCCATTCCCATCACCACGGTCCAAGCTCTGTCAGCTCTCACTGGTTGACTGCCACAGCCTCAACTGGTCCCCTGCTTCCACCCTGCCCCCTGGGAACTCTTCTCAACACTGTAGCCAAAGGCACCACACCTCTCCTCTGCTCAGAACCTCACCCAGAGTGGGGTTAATTGTCACCCAGAGTGGCCCACCAGGCCCGGTACAATCTGCCCCATCATCTCTCTGTCCTTCTGTCCTCTTCCTCCCTTCCTCACTCCTTCCATTCTAGCCACCCTGGCCTCCTGGGTCCCCCAAACTCTCTAAGCCTCAGAACCTTAGCATCTTCTATTCCCTCTGTCTTAAAACACCCTTCCCACAGAAGTATGGTTCACTGTCTCTTCCCCTTCAGGGTGTGGCTCAAATGTCACCTTCACAGCGAGATTTCCCGAGAACACCCTGTAAGACAGCCACCCGTCTCAATCCTGAAAATGTTATCTTCTTTCTTGCTTTATTGCTCTAGAGAACACTAATCACTTTCTAATATACGTTCATTTATTAGTATATTCATTTTCTGACATTAGAACATGAATTCCACAGAACAGGAATTTTGCTTTGTCCCTGCTGTAAGCCCACCCCTAGAATAGTACCAGAAACGATGTCACTGGCACTCAATAAACTTATTTCCCTGAATGAAGTAGCTATAACTAGGGCCCCAAGTCTCTAAGATAAAGACATGTAGTAAGAGGGCTGAGGTGTCTAGTGAATTCCAAGCTAAACTAGAAGAGTACAAGATTCTGGTGTTTCCAACAGCCCATCTTGATAAATTACTGATTATTTTCTTAAACTTGTTTGCAACACCTGTGCCCAGGGATGGGAACTCCAACAGCTGTCCCTCTAGAAGATGGGGAGTTCCTACCTCAATTTTCAGGCTGTCGTGTTCCACTGTAAAGTCGAGCCTGGAAGGAGCAACGTCAAAGGTAATCCTCTCCCCTCTGTAGAATGGAATCTGGAAGGAAGAGTCTGTTACTTGCTATGAGCCAATAACAAGATTCAACCATGAATATTAGTAATCGATCCGGCAGCCCACGAATGACAAGGGGTACAAGGCAGGCCAAGAGGAAATATCACTCTGTTGCTGTTTTAAGAGAAAGGCCTGCATTTCTGCAGCTATTACAGAGGGGCCAGAGCCTTATCCTAAATAACTGCTAAATAAAATGTTCACAAAACCGCGGGCCAACCAGTTAGTCTTAACCACCCAAATGGCATCGACTCTGACTGCACCCTCAGAGTCCCAAACACAAACAGAACGGAAACTGCCTCACTCACCACAGTGTAGCCCCCACTTGGCAAGGAAGAGAAGGAGAAGGTGCCATCTTCTTTGGAGACTGCGTGGCACAAATATACCAGACTCTTGTCTTGGGGCTGGAAGCCGGGCACTGGTGAGATGGTGCAGCCCAGCACATCCTAGGCCAGGAAAAACAGAACATGACTTCCTTATCCACTTACATGTTCGGACTATCATCAAATAGACACACTACAGGAAAACTTTCATAAGTTTTATGTCACAAAATATGTCTTTCGGAAATCTAAGGCATAGTAGAGGTGAAAGGAACAAAAATATTTACATTCAAGTTTAAAATGGCACAGTTTTCTTGGAAAAAAAAGACATGATTGCCCATCCCTACAATGGGTCACCATTCTCCAGATAAGAAAACGGAGCTCAGATGGACAGACAATAGTGCGGGAAAGGCCTAGAGCAGTGGCTCTCAACCTTCCTAATGCCGCGACCCTTTAATACAGTTCCTCATGTTGTGGTGACCCCCAACCATAAAATTATTTTCGTTGCTACTTCATAACTGTAATTTTGCTACTGTTATGAATCGTAATGTAAATATCTGATATGCAGGATGTATTTTCATTGTTACAAATTGAACATAATTAAAGCATAGTGATTAATCACAAAAACAACATGTAATTATATATGTGTTTTCCGATGGTCTTAGGCGACCCCTGTGAAAGGGTCGTTCGACCCCCAAAGGGGTCATGACCCACAGGTTGAGAACCGCTGGCCTAGAGAGAGGAAGGGATCGGGGAGGAGGGGGTCAATGCTGGGGAGAGGGGACACCTGTAATACAACAATAAAGATAAATTTTAAAAAGAAAAGAAAGAAAAAGGAGTTCAGGAAGGTGAAGAGACTGGCCCAAATTCGCACAGCTAGTAAGAGACAGAGCTGGGATTTGTCAGAAATGGATCTGATTGATTTCGAAACCTGTGCACTTTACACCAAACTCCACCATCTCCCAGGATAGACATTCAGTTTCTTATAAGTCAACAATGTTCTGAAACGTTGAGATTATAAATCAACCTTCACTGCATTTTAAATAGTATAGTCTCAGTGTCTCCTTTCTTCACTTTCCTTTGCTTACCTCTTTGGTTACTGAAGAAGAAAAGAGAAGAAACTTCACCCCTTTCATGGGCTCCCCATCACTGCGGACAGAGCCAGACACGTTGTATCCAGCCACAATCAGGGGACTGGCAGCGTTAGCGTTGGAGTTGGTCACTCGCACAGTGGTGCTTGCCTACAAAAGAAGATTTTAACTTCCAAAAAAGGGAAATAGTGTATATAAATTTAAAAAGCACATATAGGGGGTGGCAAATTGATGTTTCTCTCTTACATCGATTTTTTTTTTCTCTCTTTCTCTCCCTCTCTCTCTCTAAAGTCAGTCGATCAATCAATCAGGAAAGGAAGGAAGGGAGGGAAGAAGAGAGGGAAGGAGGGAGGAAGGGAAAGGGAGGGAGGGAGGAAGGGTAAGGGAGAGAGGCAGGGAGGGAGGGAGGGAGGGAAAGGAAGGAAGGAAGGAAGGAAGGAAGGAAGGAAGGAAGGAAGGAAGGAAAAAATAGAGAGAGAAACACTTGCAAAGTGTTTAAGAACATGGGGACATGAAAAAAGGAACGTAAAATTGCATATGTAGTATAATCACTATTTTTTCATGCACAAAATGAAGTAAAAGGAAATATGGCAAATGTAGATAATGGCAATTTCATCTGGATGGTGACATTTTACTTCTTTTACACATTTTCCACCTTCCAAATTTTTTGTTTCCACTCCTTGATTCTTTATGTTTCCATTTTTTAAAGTGAGCATGCCTTACTTTTCCCCTATGTTTAATGGTATATAAAGCATATATTTTTTAAACTACAGTACGATTTATGTGGAGAAAAGTACACATATTCTAAGTGTCCAGGGCAGTGATTTTCACAAACTGAGCACACCATGCCAACAGTGCCAAAAACAGAATAGAACGAGCCCCACAGCCCCGCTCGGGCTCATTTCCAGTCACGGCCCCCCTTAAGGGGCAGCCAGCATCCTGACTTTTAACAGCGCACTTTACTTTGAAACACAACTTTATATTAATAAACTAAATTCCTTTATGCATACAATTAACAATGTAAGCCTTAACATGTATTCTATTCGTAATATGTAAGCCACTGAGTTTTAAATAAAACATTTTTAAACCTAGGCTGAAACCATACCATCAATTGTAACTGCATAAAAACTATAGGGTAAAAACTGAAACACTTATTCTGATGCTTCTTGAGCAAGAATGAGACACAGCCTCAAACTTAACGTAAAAGCTAACATGTCGAAATGTCCCTTAAGTCTTTCTTATTTCAATTTGTTTTTCCACAGCTATTATAAAACCTCACCTAGTATATTTCTTCTTTTTTTGATCTTTTATTATAAACTATTTCAAACAATATAAGAAATACTCTACAGAACACCTATACACGCTCTAACCAGCTAAAGAAATGAGTAAAAATACAATTTAAGACCCTTACATCTCCCCTTCCTCCTCCCTCTACAGATGTCAGTATCCTAATTGGCATGTGTTTGGCATTCCTACCTACATCTGTGCAATTTTTCCACATATGAATACATCCCTAACTGGTATGATCAGGAGTGTTTTTAGTTACTATATAAATGGCATCATATTTCCTTATCCTTTGGCAACTTGCCTTTTTCCTTCACAGTAGGTTTTTAAATATAGTCGTATTGATGTATGTGGCTCTGGCGCATTCATTATGGCTGATGTGCAGAATTCGACTGTGTGATAAAACCACAATCCACCCTCCTCTTAATGAGCATTTAGGTTGTGTGCAATATTTTGCTATTGCAAACAAAGTTGCAATAAACATTCTTATATGTTCTCCTTGGGCACATATACAACAGTTTCTAGGATGTTAAGCATATTTATAGAATGTTGTTCTTGACTGAAAAAAGCACAACAAAAAATCTCCTCAGGTTCTTTTGTGTTGATTTGGCTTAAGATAGCTGTAGTTAATAACAAACCTATTTCACAGCAGGAAGACGATATTTTTACCTAAAACTGAAACCAACATAAGTAACATCTGCTACAGTGAAGGAGTTTCACCTTATAAATACCATCAAGCTCATCAGCAGCACCAATGTTTTTGCATCTACTTCTAGAAAACCATAAACTCATTTCACATCCTGAACCGAAACCCCTGCTGTCCCCAAACCAGCACGCTGTTGCCACACTAAAGACATAACGGAAATGCTTACCTCTTTCAATGCCCAGGTTGGATGAGTTGCAAGGATTTCATAATCTCCAGGAAGGACTTTAAAAAATGCAAACCTAAGGATACAAAATACCACTTAACTCACTCCCAACAACCCGAGTAGTTCTCATTTTATGACCAATATTGGAAAGCACAGAAAATGGTGTTTGAATTATCACAAACTTGCCGTTAGCTGGTTAGTGAGCATAAACAAAATTTCATCCTTCACTGCGCAAAGCCACATCAGACAGCACTTACTGAGCACTTACTGTGTGCAAGGATAGGTATTCTGTGTGCCGACAGGAAAGAGGGTTTATGTTTTCCTTAACCCCCAGGAATTCTGGCTTAAAAACCAGTCACTGTGGTTTAGCAGGCGTCAGTCATAGAATAGGCAAGTGAGTTTTGACAGAGGTGACAGGCATGAATAGGCAAGAAGGGAGTGATGTGTCAAAGGCACAGAAGTGGAAAGGAGTCACATGTAAGGACAGAGAACAGATCTGATAGGCTAGGCAGACACTAACACAGGATGATGCTGATGATATGGGAGGAAAAATGATAACAACCTCTGAATCCTATGCAAGAGCATTTAGACCTGTTATCAGAAACAAATATGACATTATGGGCTTGTATGCAAAGCAACAGCAATGAAAGCAGAAGCCAGTGAAGATCTCTCAGGTAGGTACTGACTAACCAAGACCAAAGTGAAATGAGCTGAGGTTGGAAATGGAAGAATTCTGACACATTTAACCCTTTAAATCTGCAAAGCACCAGACAATTAGAGGGCTAGTTCTAATGAAATGAACTACAAAAAGCATTCAGTTTCTTCTTTTGTGGTGGTATTTTATTATATCAAACTAGAGGCCTGGTGCACAAATTCGTGCACTGGAGGAGGGGGCGGGGGGGAAGTCCCCTCAGCCCGGATTGCGAGAGCGCACAGGCCAGGCCAAGGACCCCACAGGTGCATGATTGGGGCCGGGGAGGGATGCGGGAGGTTGGCCAGCTGGGGAGGGACCGAGGGAGGGCTCCAGGGTGTGTCCAGCCCGTCTCACTCCGTCCCAATTGGCTGGAGCATCTGACCCTTGGTGGTCAGTGCATGTCATAGTGAGTGGTTGAATAGCCTTAGCATATCATTAGCATATTATGCTTTGATTGGTTGAATGGCCGAATGGCCAATCACACACTTAGCATATTAGGTTTTTATTATATAGGATATTGCCTGTAATAACTGGATAGGGCTTGGCAATCACTTTGCTACAATAAAATTGAAGCTGCCACTGGATTTTGGTCTTAGTAAGATGTAGCCTACACTTCATATCCATGATATCCCTGGTCTGTAAGTTAGTATCTTCATTTAGTTAGTGCAGATAAAGAGATTCAGAAAGATCAAATCATTTATCCCAGCAAGGTCAACAGCAAACTACTAGCCTAGAGAAAATGAGAACTCCACATTCCTTCTATAGACCAGGGCTGGTGAGGCATCAATCAAGTGTTATTTCAAAAATAATTTCAACAATCATTTAAAAATTGAATGACTTACTGACAGATTCATTATAAACTTCAATTTTGCAGCTTAGTCAATTCTGTATATTAAAGTAGTAATGATCTGAATGCTCTCAAAATTATCAGTTGGAACTATTCTGCTATTAATCTTGGCACATCTGTTAACATTTACAACTCAGTGATATAAATCCATTAAATAAATGCTTTAAATTTGACTTAACAAGGTTAATTAAGTAGTCATCATTTGAACTACAAAACAATTTTGGTGTAATAGGGATAAAATGATTTGTAAAAATAATTGAGCTAACCTATATTTGAGGTAAGTTATTAAGCACATATGTCATGCCAAAAAGCTTGAAACACTAACACTAGGTAATTTAATCTGCTCAATAACTTTAGGATGGAAAATTTCATAATTATCATTTTTGAATGAGGAAATGGAGGTCAAGAGACCTTAAGTAACTTGCTCCTGGTTAAACAGCTAGTAAATGGGGAAACCAGGATTCAAACCCAGGCTCTTGGGCTCCAGAGCCAGTGCAAACCATTAAATAAAGACTGACTACATGCCAGGCCCTGCAGTAGGTGCTTGATAGGTGTTATCTCATATTCAGTAACCCCGCCAATGCTACATTCAATGGGTCAAATGACTTCCATTATACAGATGAGGAACTTGAGGCCCTGACGGGCATGAATTTGTCCAAAGTTAAGAGGCCAAATTAGGATTTGAACTGAGATCTCTCTAAACCCAAAGCTCTCCCACCTCCATCAGAGCCCCGCTCTAGCGACAAGGCAGGATGACACAAGCACAACT